>NW_012325141.1:0-1391 GCF_000151885.1 Dipodomys ordii
AAAGCAAAATACCACGGTCCGCTGCCATCTGAGTATCGATCATTTCCGGCCCTTTCACCTTTTTGATTCAACCCCATAGTGGTCATGATTGCATTCGACCTCATTCCAATATAGTCTCCCTATGTTATCTGGGGGTAGTTGTCCCCCGAGCGTAACCCATATAAAATCGGGATGTTATGCTTCCGTATTCAGCAGCTACGTAATAAACTGATATCTGCCTCGATCCACTAAATATTCCTGCATAAGTTGATAGAATTCTATCCATTAGTCTGCTTGTTTGATTCCGATGGGCACAGCGTCCGAGACTCAGGATAAAACGTGATCCGTCATGTCACGCTGGGTCATCTCACCTGGCGGGTTAAAGGTTTAGACGAATTCTGCGTGACGTTAAGCTTCCTGATCTCCCCGCCTTCGGGCTTCCCTGGAGTCCTGCTCCTAATTATCTCTTTAATATCTCTTTATCTTCCAGCCCCTGCTTCCTGACCGGATGGTGATATCTGAAGCACTCAGCGGCAACCAGACAGCCAGAGGGGAACGCGAGCCATCCATGCAGGTGTCGTAACCGTCCATCTTAACCCCCCCCCCTGCAGGCGATTACTCGACCACGACCACGACCTCCGACCCCCCTCCCGCACCAAAATCCACAACCCTACCCTCGGAACAAAATAAAACAAATTTGCTTGAATCTCACGCTGCCTTTTGTTTGTAATTGACGCAATAGGCGAAGGGGAGGGATCTCATTTCTGGTGCCTGACGGGGGTGTGGAGAGGGGAGGGGGCGGGGGAATTGGAGAGGAGAGAAGAGGGGGCAGAGGGCATCTCAGTGTATCTGTGTGTGTGCGTGCGCGCATCTTTGAGGAAACTCAAAGATCGGACGCGACAGAGCATGTATGTAGTCCAGCCGGACCAATTCACCACGTCTCTGTCTCTTGTCTCTCTGTTTCTGTTTCTCTATTTCTCTCTCTGTGTCTCTCTTTGTCTCTGTCTGTCTGTCTGTCTGTCTGTCTGTCTGTCTGTCTCTCTCTCTCGTTTGAATTCTCTCTCCCGCCCGCCCGCCCGCCCGCACTCCCTCCCTCCTTTTCCTCTCGACTTGCCAGTCAATCCTGGGGCTTCAGCTACTGTACTGGCGCTCCAACACACAACGGTCCCACTCCGAGCCTGCCTGCCTGCCTGCCTGCCTATGCATGGGCCCCATACTCCAACGAGGCACATCATCATCCCCACCCCACCCCTTCTCTGAAAAGATGGCAGTCTCTCTCGGGGCCAGCCAGCCTGGGCCGGTTTTCTCAGTCAGTCAGTGAGTGGTTTGTTTGTTCTTTTTTTTCCCCCATGCATTTCATGAGAGAAAACTGCAATTCACAAAACCACCACTAGATGGCGCGCGTTCGCTGA
>NW_012325142.1:0-1391 GCF_000151885.1 Dipodomys ordii
TCAAGGAGAAGGAGAAGGAGAAACAGAAGGAGAAGCAGAAAGAGAAGCAGAAGAAGGAGCAGGAGAAGAAAAAGCAGCAGGAGAAGCAGAAAGAGCAGCAGAAGGAGAAGCAGGAGAAGTAGAAACAGGAGAAGCAGAAGCAGAAGCAGAAGAAACAGGAGAAGGACAAGAAGCAGAAGCAGAAGGAGAAGCAGAAGCAGAAGGAGAAGAAGAAAGAGAAGGAGGGAAAGCAGAAGAAGCAGAAGCAGGAGAAGCAGAAGCATAAGAATCCGAAGAAGCAGAAGCAGAAACTGAAGCAGAAGGAGAAGCAGAAGAAACAGAAGAAGTAGAAGCAGTAGCAGTTGTAGCAGAAGCAGAACGAGAAGCAGAAGGAAAAGCAGAAGAACAAGAAGGAGAAGGAGAAACAGAAGGAGCAGCAGAACGAGAAGCAGAAAGAGAAGCAGGTAAAGCAGAAGAAGCAGAAGCAGAAGGAGAATCAGAAGGAGAAGCAGAAGAAGAAGAAGGAGAAGCAGAAGAAGATGCAGAAGGAGAAGCAGAAGAAGCAGAAGCAGAAGGAGAAGAAGGAAAGGCAGAAGAAGCAGAAGCAAAAGGAGAAGCAAAAGTAGGAGAAGGAGAAGCAGAAGCAGAAGAAGAAGCATAAGGACAAGCACAAGCAGAAGGAGATGCAGAAGGAAAAGCAGGAGAAAGAGAAGAAGCAGAAGCTGAAGAGAAGCAGAAGTAGGAGAAGGAGAAGGAGGAGAAGCAGAAGAAGAAGGAGAAGCAGAAGCGGAATGAGAAGCAGAAACAGAAGCAGGAGAAGCACAAGAAAAAGAAGCAGGAGAAGCCGAAAGAGAAGAGGCAGAAGAAGCAGAAACAGAAGCAGAAGTAGAAGCAGAAACAGAAGGAGAAGCAGTAGAACAAGTAGAACCAGAAATTCAGGCAGGAGAAACTTAAGAAGCAGAAGCAGAAGCAGAAGGAGAAGCAAAAAGAGAAGCAGAAGAAGAAGTAGAAGAACCAGCAAAAGGAGAAGCAGCAGAAGAAGCAGAAAAACAAGCAGGAGAAGTAGAAGCAGAAAGAGAAGTAGAAGCAGAAGAAGCAGAAGAAGAAGAAGAAGAAGAAGAAGCAGTAGAAACATAAGAAGCAGAAGCAGGAGAAGCAGAACCAGAAGAAAAAGAAGAAGCATAAGAAGCAGAAGCTGAGGGAGAAGCAGAAGAAGGAGAAGGAGCAGCAGAAGGAGAAGCAGAAGGAGAATCAGTAGGCGAAGCAGAAGAAGGAGAAGCGAAGCAGAAGCAGAAGAAGAAGCGAAGCGAAGAAGATGCAGAAGGAGAAGCAGGAGAAGCAGAAAAAGCAGAAGCAGAAGTAGGAGAAGGAGAAGGAGAAGGAAGGGCAGCAGAATCAATAGGAGAAGCTGA
>NW_012325143.1:0-1391 GCF_000151885.1 Dipodomys ordii
TCTACCACTGATTTTGGTTGGGTTCTTCTGGCCCAGACGCGCTTGATCTTTAGAAGACAGACCGACACCACATCTCCGAGTCCAAAAACAAACATTAAAAATTCATTTCTCGCCTCACCTTACACATCCTCTGGCATAAATGACAGACCTCCCCCTCCGCAACACGTCGGCTGGCGGTAGAAACCCCGCCCTCCCCCCTCCCCGTCGTCATGGCTACGACAGAGGAAAAGCAAATGATGATAATAATGAATCATAACAACCTATATGTATGTGTATGTCAGAACTCTCACTCCCCACTGCCGGGTAGGTGAGGACTGACTGACTGAGTGAGTGACTGACCCGACCCGTGTTTTGCCCCTCCCGCCGCCCCATCCACCTTGTCGACGGCGAACACGCGCCATCTAGTGGTGGTTTTGTGAATTGCAGTTTTCTCTCATGAAATGCATGGGGGAAAAAAAAAGAACAAACAAACCACGCACTGACTGACTGACTGAGAAAACCGGCCCAGGCTGGCTGGCCCCGAGAGAGACTGCCTTCTTTTCAGAGAAGGGGTGGGGTGGGGATGATGATGTGCTTCGTTGGAGTATGGGGCCCATGCATAGGCAGGCAGGCAGGCAGGCAGGCTCGGAGTGGGACAGTTGTGTGTTGGAGCGCCAGTACAGTAGCTCAAGCCCCAGGATTGACTGGCAAGTCGAGAGGAAAGGAGGGAGGGAGTGCGGGCGGGCGGGCGGGCGGGAGAGAGAAGAATTCAAACGAGAGAGAGAGAGAGAGAGAGAGAGAGAGACAGAGAGACGGACAGACAGACAGACAGACAGACAGACAGAGACAAAGAGAGACACAGAGAGAGAAATAGAGAAACAGAAACAGAGAGATAAGAGACAGAGACGTGGTGAATTGGTCCGGCTGGACTACATACATGCTCTGTCGCGTCCGATCTTTGAGTTTCCTCAAAGATGCACGCACGCACACACACAGATACACTGAGATGCCCTCTGCCCCCTCTTCTCTCCTCTCCAATTCCCCCGCCTCCTCCCCCTTCCCCCCCGGTCAGGCACCAGAAATGAGATCCCTCCCCTTCGCCTATTGCGTCAATTACAAACAAAAGGCAGCGTGAGATTCAAGCAAATTTGTTTTATTTTGTTCCGAGGGTAGGGTTGTGCATTTTGGTGTGGGGGGGGAGGTCGGAGGTCGTGGTCGTGGTCGAGTAATCGCCTGCGGGGGGGGGTGAAGATGGACGGTTACGCCACCTGCATGGATGGCTCGCGTTCCCCTCTGGCTGTCTGGTTGCCGCTGAGTGCTTCAGATATCACCATCCGGTCAGGAAGCAGGGGCTGGAAGATAAAGAGATATTAAAGAGATAATTAGGAGCAGGACTCCAGGGAAGCCCGTGA
>NW_012325144.1:0-1390 GCF_000151885.1 Dipodomys ordii
CAAGGTAGGCAGCAAGGTCAAATTCAGGCTGAGAGAGAAAGAAGGGTAAAAGAACAAAGTGGAGGCTTTCCTGAGCTGAGTTGCTCTTGAAGCATGAGCTGGATTGCCTGACAACAACATAAATGTGTATGGCCAGAACATGAGTTTCCTGGTGACATTTGCCACAAAGAGAGGTTGAGAAATTCAGCCTTTTGTTCTGTTCTTCTTTTAAAGGAATGCAACAGGTTGGATGATTATGAGCCCTTGTGTTCGTACATGAAAATACTCACCTTCAGGCCTGTGGCCTTAGAAAGTAAGAGCTCTGAGAAGTGATTAGGTCAAAAAGGAGTAGCCTGCATGAATAGGATTAGTTCCTTTGTAAAAGGAGGCCTTGCAGAGCTCACATGCCCCTTCCACATGGAGATAATGAAGTCTAAGAGTTTACGAAGTAGGGAAAGCGCGTGAGAGACCGAATATGCTGGTGCCTTGACCTTGCATCTTTCAGAACTGTGAGAAGGAAGCTTCTGTTCCTTATTAGCCACCCACATCCCCCCCCGCACCAAAATCCACAACCCTACCCTCGGAACAAAATAAAACAAATTTGCTTGAATCTCACGCTGCATTTTGTTTGTAATTGACGCAATAGGCGAAGGGGAGGGATCACATTTCTGGTGCCTGACGGGGGGGGGAGGCGGGAGGGGGCGGGGGTATTGGAGAGGAGAGAAGAGGGGGCAGAGGGCATCTCAGTGTATCTGTGTGTGTGCGTGCGTGCATCTTTGAGGAAACTCAAAGATCGAACGCGACAGAGCATGTATGTATTCCAGCCGGACCAATTCACCACCTCTCTGTCTCTTGTCTCTCTGTTTCTGTTTCTCTATTTCTCTCTCTGTGTCTCTCTTTGTCTCTGTCTGTCTGTCTGTCTGTCTGTCTGTCTGTCTGTCTGTCTGTCTGTCTCTCTCTCTCGTTTGAATTCTCTCTCCTGCCCGCCCGCCCGCCCGCACTCCCTCCCTCCTTTTCCTCTCGACTTGCCAGTCAATCCTGGGGCTTGAGCTACTGTACTGCCGCTCCAACACACAACGGTCCCACTCCCAGCCTGCCTGCCTGCCTGCCTGCCTATGCATGGGCCCCATACTCCAACGAGGCACATCATCATCCCCACCCCACCCCTTCTCTGAAAAGAAGGCAGTCTCTCTCGGGGCCAGCCAGCCTGGGCCGGTTTTCTCAGTCAGT
Source organism: Dipodomys ordii (assembly GCF_000151885.1). Taxonomy (NCBI): domain Eukaryota; kingdom Metazoa; phylum Chordata; class Mammalia; order Rodentia; family Heteromyidae; genus Dipodomys; species Dipodomys ordii. The sequence goes on from NW_012325144.1 coordinate 1,210, forward strand.
CAGTGCCTGGTTTGTTTGTTCTTTTTTTTCCCCCATGCATTTCATGAGAGAAAACTGCAATTCACAAAACCACCACTAGATGGCGCGCGTTCGCCGTCGACAAGGTGGATGGGGGGCGGGAGGGGCAAAACACGGGTCGGGTCAGTCACTCACTCAGTCAGTCAGTCCTCACCTACCCGGC
>NW_012325145.1:0-1390 GCF_000151885.1 Dipodomys ordii
ACTCCTAATCCTTCTCTTTCGTCTTCTCCTTCTTCTTCTTCTGCTTCTCCTGGTGCTTCTGCTTCTGCTTATTCTACTATTTCTGTTTCTTCTGCTTCTGCTTCAGATTGTGCTTCTTCTGTTTCTCCTTCTGCTTCAGATTCTTCTTCTGCTTCTTCGGCTTCTCCTGTTTCTTCTGCTTCTGCTTCTCCTGCTTCTTCAGCTTCTCCTGCTTCTCTTTCTGCTTCTCCTTCTGCTTCTGCTTTTCCTTCTGCTTCTGCTTCTGCTCTTCTCCTTCTTCTGTTTCTTTTGCTTCTGTTTCTTCTTCTTCTTCTTCTTCTTCTTCTTCTTCTTCTTCTTCTTCTTCTTCTTCTTCTTCTTCTTCTTCTTCTTCTTCTTCTTCTTCTTCTTTTTCTTCTTCTTCTTCTGTTTCTTCTGATTCTAATTCTGCTCCTCCTTCTTCTACTTCTCTTTCTGTTTCTACTTCTGTTTCTTCTGATTCTCCTGCTTCTCCGTTTGTTCTCCTTCTGTTTCTGCTTCTCTTTCTGCATCTGCTTCTCCTTCTGCTGCTCGTTCTCCTTCTCCATCTTCTGCTTCTCCCACTGCTTCTGCTTCTGCTTCTTTTGCTTAGTCTATATCTTCTGCTTCTCCTGCATCTACTACTTCTGCTTCTACTGCTTCTCCTTATGCTTCTCCTTATGCTTCTCCTTATGCTTCTTCTTCTTCTTCTTCTTCTTCTTCTTCTTCTTCTTCTTCTTCTTCTTCTTCTTCTTCTTCTTCTTCTTCGTCTTCTTCTTCTCTTTCTTCTGCTTCTGCTTTTCCTGCTTCTACTCCTTCTCTTTCTGCTTCTGCTTCTCCTTCTGCCTCTCCTATTGATTCTGCTGCCCTTCCTTCTCCTTCTCCTTCTCCTACTTCTGCTTCTCCTTCTGCTTCTGCTTCTTCTGCTTCTCCTGCTTCTCCTTCTGCATCTTCTTCTGCTTCTGCTTCTTCTTCTGCTTCTTCTTCTGCTTCTGCTTCTCCTTCTTCTGCTTCTCCTCCTGATTCTCCTTCTGCTTCTCCTTCTGCTGCTCCTTCTCCTTCTTCTGCTTCTCCCTCTGCTTCTGCTTCTTATGCTTCTTCTTTTTCTTCTGGTTCTGCTTCTCCTGCTTCTGCTTCTTATGCTTCTTCTGCTTCTTCTTCTTCTTCTGCTTCTTCTGCTTCTACTTCTGCTTCTTCTGCTTCTCCTGCTTCTCCTTCGTGTTCTCCTTCTGTTTCTGCTTCTCTTTCTGCTTCTGCTTCTCCTTCTGCTGCTCCTTCTCCTTCTCCTTCTTCTGCTTCTCCCAGTGCTTCTGCTTCTGCTTCTTTTGCTTATTCTTTTTCTTCTGATTGTGCTTCTCCTGCTTCTGCTTCTGCTGCTTCTACTGCTTCTCCT
>NW_012325146.1:0-1390 GCF_000151885.1 Dipodomys ordii
ATAATATAAGATTGAGATAGGGGCAAGTTTGCGTCGAGGTAAAAAAAAAGAGGGTAATTATAGGGGAATACCTTGAATAAATTTAGGGCCCTCCGCAACACATCGGCTGGCGGTCGAAACCCCGCCCTCCCCCCTCCCCGTCGTCATGGCTACGACAGAGGAAAAGCAAATGATGATAATAATGAATCATAACAACCTATATGTATGTGTATGTCAGAACTCTCACTCCCCACTGCCGGGTAGGTGAGGACTGACTGACTGAGTGAGTGACTGACCCGACCCGTGTTTTGCCCCTCCCGCCGCCCCATCCACCTTGTCGACGGCGAACGCGCGCCATCTAGTGGTGGTTTTGTGAATTGCAGTTTTCTCTCATGAAATGCATGGGGGAAAAAAAGAACAAACAAACCACTCAATGACTGACTGAGAAAACCGGCCCAGGCTGGCTGGCCCCGAGAGAGACTGCCTTCTTTTCAGAGAAGGGGTGGGGTGGGGATGATGATGTGCCTCGTTGGAGTATGGGGCCCATGCATAGGCAGGCAGGCAGGCAGGCAGGCTCGGAGTGGGACTGTTGTGTGTTGGAGCGCCAGTACAGTAGCTCAAGCCCCAGGATTGACTGGCAAGTCGAGAGGAAAAGGAGGGAGGGAGTGCGGGCGGGCGGGCGGGCGGGAGAGAGAATTCAAACGAGAGAGAGAGATAGAGAGAGAGAGAGAGACAGACAGACAGACAGACAGACAGACAGACAGACAGAGACAAAGAGAGACACACAGAGAGAAATAGAGAAACAGAAACAGAGAGACAAGAGACAGAGACGTGGTGAATTGGTCCGGCTGGACTACATACATGCTCTATCGCGTCCGATCTTTGAGTTTCCTCAAAGATGCACGCACGCACACACACAGATTCACTGAGATGCCCTCTGCCCCCTCTTCTCTCCTCTCCAATTCCCCCGCCCCCTCCCCCCTCCCCCCCCGTCAGGCACCAGAAATGAGATCCCTCCCCTTCGCCTATTGCGTCAATTACAAACAAAAGGCAGCGTGAGATTCAAGCAAATTTGTTTTATTTTGTTCCAAGGGTGGGGTTGTGGATTTTGGTGCGGGGGGGGTGTCGGAGGTCGTGGTCGTGGTCGAGTAATCGCCTGCGGGGGGGGGGTGAGGATGGACGGTTACGCCACCTGCATGGATGGCTCGCGTTCCCCTCTGGCTGTCTGGTTGCCGCTGAGTGCTTCAGATATCACCATCCGGTCAGGAAGCAGGGGCTGGAAGATAAAGAGATATTAAAGAGATAATTAGGAGCAGGACTCCAGGGAAGCCCGAAGGCGGGGGGGGGCGGGGGGATGGGGGAGGGAGAGAATGGTGGAGAGGAGGGGAGACGGATCTATCCAGGGAACGAG
>NW_012325147.1:0-1390 GCF_000151885.1 Dipodomys ordii
GGGCAATTGGGAAATTCACTCAGATACATGACATTATTATTTGCAAAAAGCTATTTTTTCGTAGTAGATTTTTAAGTATGTTTTTAAGTTAAAGTAATTGCAGATGCTGATGCGCTAGGTCGCTCCAACTCTATAACCCTAGATCCTCAGAAGAGCTGAGCTCGGAAGATCAGTGTTTGAAGTCAGCCCAGGAAGGAGAGTGCAGGAGACTATTTTCTACAATTAAACACAAAAAACAGAATTGCAGCTGTGACTCAAGTGGTAGAGCACTAGCCTGGAACAAATAAGCTTGGAGACAGCACCCAAATCATAAGTTCAAGCCTTACAACTGGAACCAGAAACAAAGCAAAACAAAACAAAATCCAACAACAAGAAAATCAATAAAAACAAACCCAAGGTGAGTAATGATAGTACTTATTCACTCATTCACAATTTGGTGACTTTAGTTAATGCTAACTCCTCTAAAAAAATGACATATTGCCTATTGTGGAAAGGAATTTGTAGATCATTTTTGTAATAATTTATCAGAATCCTCTCCTACTGAGAACAAACTTTTCTCCTAGACGTGAAAGGGTGGTAGTTTGTTTGCGTTCAATGTGCACAACACTCTCAAGTTCCTTACCCTCAAAGCCTCCCCAGTGCCATGAGAGCACAATCCAACAAGCCCCGGGGCGTCAGATACCCCTCCCCCTCCGCAACACGTCGGCTGGCGGTCGAAACCCCGCCCTCCACCCTCCCCGTCGTCATGGCTACGACAGAGGAAAAGCAAATGATGATAATAATGAATCATAACAACCTATATGTATGTGTATGTCAGAACTCTCACTCCCCACTGCCGGGTAGGTGAGGACTGACTGACTGAGTGAGTGACTGACCCGACCCGTGTTTTGCCCCTCCCGCCGCCCCATCCACCTTGTCGACGGCGAACGCGCGCCATCTAGTGGTGGTTTTGTGAATCGCAGTTTTCTCTCATGAAATGCATGGGGGAAAAAAAAGAACAAACAAACCACGCACTGACTGACTGAGAAAACCGGCCCAGGCTGGCTGGCCCCGAGAGAGAATGCCTTCTTTTCAGAGAAGGGGTGGGGTGGGGATGATGATGTGCCTCGTTGGAGTATGGGGCCCATGCATAGGCAGGCAGGCAGGCAGGCTCGGAGTGGGACCGTTGTGTGTTGGAGCGCCAGTACAGTAGCTCAAGCCCCAGGATTGACTGGCAAGTCGAGAGGAAAAGGAGGGAGGGAGTGCGGGCGGGCGGGCGGGCGGGAGAGAGAATTCAAACGAGAGAGAGAGAGACAGACAGACAGACAGACAGACAGACAGACAGAGACAAAGAGAGACACAGAGAGAGAAATAGAGAAACAGAAACAGAGAGACAAGAGACAGAGACGTG
>NW_012325148.1:0-1390 GCF_000151885.1 Dipodomys ordii
CACATCACCCAAATGGAGCATGTATGGTCCCCCGCATTAAGCGTTGGTAATCTTCTGCTCATCATGATTAGGTTGGAGAGGTATTGCTTGGATAATCCCCCTCCCCCTCCGCAACACGTCGGCTGGCGGTCGAAAACCCCGCCCTCCCCCCTCCCCGTCGTCATGGCTACGACAGAGAAAAAGCAAATGATGATAATAATGAATGATAACAACCTATATGTATGTGTATGTCAGAACTCTCACTCCCCACTGCCGGGTAGGTGAGGACTGACTGACTGAGTGAGTGACTGACCCGACCCGTGTTTTGCCCCTCCCGCCGCCCCATCCACCTTGTCGACGGCGAACGCGCGCCATCTAGTGGTGGTTTTGTGAATTGCAGTTTTCTCTCATGAAATGCAAGGGGGAAAAAAAAGAACAAACAAACCACGCACTGACTGACTGAGAAAACCGGCCCAGGCTGGCTGGCCCCGAGAGAGACTGCCTTCTTTTCAGAGAAGGGGTGGGGTGGGGATGATGATGTGCCTCGTTGGAGTATGGGGCCCATGCATAGGCAGGCAGGCAGGCAGGCAGGCTCGGAGTGGGACCGTTGTGTGTTGGAGCGCCAGAACAGTAGCTCAAGCCCCAGGATTGACTGGCAAGTCGAGAGGAAAAGGAGGGAGGGAGTGCGGGCGGGCGGGCGGGCGGGAGAGAGAATTCAAACGAGAGAGAGAGAGAGACAGACAGACAGACAGACAGACAGACAGACAGACAGAGACAAAGAGAGACACAGAGAGAGAAATAGAGAAACAGAAACAGAGAGACAAGAGACAGAGACGTGGTGAATTGGTCCGGCTGGACTACATACATGCTCTGTCGCGTGCGATCTTTGAGTTTCCTCAAAGATGCGCGTACGCACACACACAGATACACTGAGATGCCCTCTGCCCCCTCTTCTCTCCTCTACAATTCCCCCGCCCCTCCCCCCTCCCCCCCCGTCAGGCACCAGAAATGAGATCCCTCCCCTTCGCCTATTGCGTCAATTACAAACAAAAGGCAGCGTGAGATTCAAGCAAATTTGTTTTATTTTGTTCCGAGGGTAGGGTTGTGGATTTTGGTGCGGGGGGGGTCGGAGGTCGTGGTCGTGGTCGAGTAATCGCCTGCGGGGGTGTGGGGGTGAGGATGGACGGTTACGCCACCTGCATGGATGGCTCGCGTTCCCCTCTGGCTGTCTGGTTGCCGCTGAGTGCTTCAGATATCACCATCCGGTCAGGAAGCAGGGGCTGGAAGATAAAGAGATATTAAAGAGATAATTAGCAGCAGGACTCCCGGGAAGCCCGAAGGCGGGGGGGGCGGGGGGAGGGGGGAGGGAGAGAATGGTGGAGAGGAGGGGAGACGGATCTATCCAGGGTGA
>NW_012325149.1:0-1390 GCF_000151885.1 Dipodomys ordii
GCTTTGCTCTCTTCTGCTCTGCTTCTCATCTGGTCTCTCTCTCCAGATTTGCTCTCTGCTTCTCCTGCTTCTCCATCTGCTTCAGGTCTGCTCTGCTCTCTGCTTCTATTCTGCTTCTCATCTGCTCTGCTTCTCTTTCTGCGTCTGCTTCTTATCCATCTTCTATTTCTTTTGATCTGCTTCTCCTGCTTCTGCTTCTCCTGCTTCTCCTTCTGTTTCTCCTTATGCTTCTCCTTCTGCTTCTCCTTCTTCTGCTTCTACTTCTGATTCTGCTTCTCCTTCTGCATCTTCTTCTGTTTCAATTTCTCCTTCTTCTGCTTTTCCTTCTGCTTCTGCTTCTCCTGCTTCTGCTTCTTCTGCTTCTCCTTCTGCTTCTCTTTCTGCTTCTGCTTATCCTTCTGTTTCTCCTACTCCTAATCCTTCTCTTTCTCCTTCTCCTTCTTCTGCTTCTCCTGCTGCTTCTACTTCTGCTTCTTCTGATTTTTCTGTTTCTTCTGTTTCTGCTTCTCCTGCTTCTACTTCTTCTGCTTCTCCTTCTTCTCTTTCTGCTTCTCCGTCTCCTTCTCCTTCTCCTTCAATTCCTCCTTCTTGTTCTTCTCTTTCTGCTTCTGCTTCTGCTTCTCCTGCTTCTGATTCTGTTTCTCCTTCTGCTTCTCCTTCTGCTTCTCTTTCTGCTTCTTATTCTGCTTCTGCTCCTCCTACTCCTAACCCTTCTCTTTCTCCCTCTTCTTCTGCTTCTCGTTCTGCTTCTGCTTCTTCTGCTTGTTCGGTTTCTTCTGCTTCTGCTTTTCAAGCTTCTGCTGCTTCTGCTTCTCCTTCTGCTTCAGGTTCTCCTGATTCTTCGGCTTCTTCTGTTTCTTCTGCTTCTGCTTCTCCTGCTACTGCTTCTTCTGCTTCTTCTGCTTCTCTTTCTGCTTCTCCTTCTGCTTCTGCTTCTCCTTCTGCTCCTTCTCCTTCTTCTGTTTCTTCTTCTTCTTCTGCTTCTCCCGCTTCTGCTTCTTCTGCTTCTCCTGCTTGTCCTTCTCCTTCTGCTTCTCCTTCTCCTACTTCTGCTTCTCTTTCTGCTTCTGCTTCTTCTGATTCTCCAACTTCTCCTTCTTCTTCTCCTTCTGTTTCTGCTTCTCTTTCTGCTTCTGCATCTCCTTCTGCTTCACCTTATGCTGCTCCTTCTCCTTCTTCTGTTTCTCCCTCTGCTTCTGCTTCTTATGCTTCTTCTTTTTCTTCTGGTTCTGCTTCTCCTGCTTCTGCTTCTTATGCTTCTACTGCTTCTTCTTCTTCTTCTGCTTCTACTTCTCTTCCTGCTTCTGCTTCTGCTGCTTGTTTTTCTGCTTCTTCTGCTGTTTAACTACTTCCCCTTCTGCTTCTCTTTTGGCTTCTCCTTCTGCTTCTG
>NW_012325150.1:0-1390 GCF_000151885.1 Dipodomys ordii
AACAAGCAGAAGAAGCAGAAGTAGATACGAGATGCTGAAGTAAGAAGAAGGTTGATAGAGAAGTGATTAGGAGTATGATGAGCTGAAGCAGAATTATAAGTAGATAAGAGAAGCTGTAGGAGAAACAGAAGAAGCAGAAGCAGGAGAAGCAGAAGCAGAAGCAGAATGAGAAGCACAAGAAGGAGAAATGAAGGAGAAGGAGAATGGGACGGAGAAGCAGAAGGAAAAGTAGGAGAAGCAGAAGAAGAAGAATCAGGAGAAGCAGAAGCAGAAGAAGGAGAAGAGCAGAAGCAGAAGGAGAAACAGAAGCGGAAGGAGAAGAAGAAGAAGCAGAAGCTGAAGCAGAAGAATAAGAAACAGAAAAAGCAGAAGAAGCAGAAGAAGAAGCAGCAGGAGAAGCAGAAGAAGCAGAAGGAGAAGGAGAAAGAGAAGGATTAGGAGTAGGAGAAACAGAAGGATAAGCAGAAGCAGAAAGAGAAGCAGGAGAAGCAGAAGACGCAGGAGAAGCAGAAGCAGAAGAAACAGGAGAAGCCGAAGAAGCAGAAGCAGAATTTGAAGCAGAAGGAGAAACTGAAGAAGCACAATTTGAAGAAGAAGAAACAGATATAGTAGAATAAGCAGAAGCAGAAGCAGCAGGAGAAGCAGAAGAAGAAGGCGGAGAAGGCGAAAGAAAAGGATTAGGAGTAGGAGAAGCAAAAGGATAAGCAGAAGCAGAAAGAGACGCCGAAGGAGAAGCAGCACGAGAAGTAGGAGAAGCAGGAGAAGCAGAAGCAGGAGAAACAGAAGAAACAGGAGACGCAGGAGCAGAATGAGAAGCAGAAGAAGAAATTGAAGCAGAAGCAGAAGGAGAAGCAGAAGAAGGATAAGGAGAAGCAGAAAGAGAAGCAGAATGAGAAGCAGGAGTAGCAGAAGCAGGAGAAGCAGAAGCAGAAGAAACAGAAGAAGGAGAAGAAGCAGAAGGGGAAGCAGAAACAGAAGGAAAAGCAGAAAGAGAAGCAGGAGAAGCAGAAGAAGCAGCAGCAGGAGGAGCATAAGCAGAAGAAGCCGAAGAAGCAGAAGCAGAACCTGAAGCAGAAGGAGAAGCAGGAGAAGCAGAAGAAGCAGAATCTGGAGAAGCAGAAGCAGAAAGAGAAGCAAATGCAGAAGGAGAAGCAGAAGGAACAGAAGAAGCAGAGGCAGTAGCAAAAAGAAGAAGATGCAGAAGCAGAAGGAGAAGCAGAAGGAAAAGCAGAAGAACGAGAAGGAGAAGGAGAAACAGAAGGAGAAGCAGAAAGAGAAGCAGAAGAAGGAGCAGGAGAAGGAAAAGCAGCAGGAGAAGCAGAAAGATCAGCAGAAGGAGACGCAGGAGATGCAGAAAACAGGAGAAGCAGAAGCAGAAGAAAGAGGAGAA
>NW_012325151.1:0-1390 GCF_000151885.1 Dipodomys ordii
GGAGGAGAAGCAGAAGCAGAAGGGGAAGCAGAAGCGGAATGAGAAGCAGATTGAGAAGCAGGAGAAGCACAAGAAGCAGAAGCAGGAGAAGCCGAAAGAGAAGAAGCAGAAGAAGCAGAAACAGAAGCAGAAGTAGAAGCAGAAGCAGAAGGAGAAGCAGCAGAAGAAGTAGAACCAGAAATTCAGGCAGGAGAAACAGAAGAAGCAGAAGCAGAAGCAGAAGGAGAAGCAAATAGAGAAGCAGAAGAAGAAGTAGAAGAACCAGCAGAAGGAGAAGCAGCAGAAGAAGCAGAAAAACAAGCAGGAGAAGCAGAAGCAGAAAGAGAAGTAGAAGCAGAAGAAGCAGAAGAAAAAGAAGAAGAAGAAGAAGAAGAAGAAGAAGAAGAAGAAGAAGAAGAAGAAGAAGAAGAAGAAGAAGAAGAAGAAGAAGAAGAAGAAGAAGAAGAAGAAGAAGAAGAAGAACCAGTAGAAGCATAAGAAGCAGAAGCAGGAGAAGCAGAACCAGAAGAAAAAGAAGAAGCATAAGAAGCAGAAGCAGAGGGAGAATCAGAAGAAGGAGAAGGAGCAGCAGAAGGTGAAGCAGAAGGAGATGCAGAAGCAGAAAGAGAAGCAGAAACAGAAGGAGAAGAAGAAGGAGAAGTTGGAGAATCAGAAGAATCAGTAGCAGAAAGAGAAGCAGAAGAAGGAGAAGGAGAAGCAGAAGGAGAAGGAAAAGCAGGAGAAGCAGAAGAAGCTGAAGCGGGAGAAGCAGAAGAAGAAGAAGAAGAAGAAGAAGAAGAAGAAGAAGAAGAAGAAGAAGAATAAGAAGAAACTGAAGAAGGAGAAGGAGCAGAAGGAGAAGCAGAAGCAGAAGCTGAAGGAGAAGCAGAAAGAGAAGCAGAAGAAGCTGTAGCAGGAGAAGCAGAAGCAGAAGAAACAGAAGAAGCCCAAGAACCAGAAGGAGAACCTGAAGCATAAGGAGAAGCAGAAGCAGCAGAAGCTGGAAAAGCTGAAGCTGAAGAAACAGAACAAGCAGAAGAATCAGAAGCATAATGAGAAGCAGAAGATGAAGAAGGAGAAAGAGAAGGATTAAGAGTAGGAGGAGCAGAAAAAGAAGCAGAAAGAGAAGCAGAAGGAGAAGCAGAAAGAGAAACAGAAGAATCAGAAGCAGGAGAAGCAGAAGAAGAATGGAAGCACAAGAAGGAGAAATTAAGGAGAAGTAGAATGAGATGGTGAAGCAGAAGGAGAAGAAGTAGAAGCAGAAGAAGAAGTAGAAGGAGAAGCAGAAGCAGAAGAAACAGAAGAAGGAGAAGAGCAGAAGCAGAAGCAGAAGGAGAAGCTGAAGCAGAAGGAGAAGCAGAAGAAGCAGAAGCTGAAGCAGAAGAAGAAGAAACAGAAAAAGCAGAAGAAG
>NW_012325153.1:0-1390 GCF_000151885.1 Dipodomys ordii
GCATGGTACAAAGCTGTGGACACAACGGGACACAGTTGGGGCACAGCGGGACACAGGGGGACGCAGTGGGACACAGCGGGGACAAAGCGTGAGACACAGCAGGGGACAGAGCTGGAGACAGCGGGGACACAGCGGGGACACAGCGGGACACAGCGAGGACACAGCGGGACAGAGCGGGACACTGCAGGGCACAGCGGGGGACACAGCGGGACACAGCGGGGGACACAGCGAGGACACAGCGGAACACAGAGTGGGACACAGTGAGGACACAGCCGGACACAGCGGGACACAGCCAGGACCCAGCAGTGGACACAGCGGGACACAGCGGGGGACAAAGCGGAACACAGCGGGTGACACATGGAGGACTCAGCGGGACAAAGCGGGGACACAGCGGCGACTCACCGGGGGACACAGCGGGGGACAAAGCGGGACACCATAGAACACAGTGGGAAACAGCGGGACACAGCGGGGAAACTGCGGGGACATAGGGGGACAAAGCGTGGGACACATAGGGGCACTGCGGGGGAGACAGCGGGACCCAGTGGGACACAGCGGGGGACACAGCGGGATCATCTGGACACAGTGTCGATATAGCGGGGGACACAGCGGGACACAGCGGGGGACACAGCATGGACACAGCAGAACTCATAGTGGTGAATCAGCGAGGACTCATTGGGGACACAGCGGGGACTCTGCGGGATCCAGCAACGGGACACAGCGAGGACACATTGGGACACAGCGGGGATACAGCGGGACTCATCGGGGGACACAACAGTACACAGCGGGACACAGCGGGACACAGCGGGGGACACAGAATGGTAAACAGCAGGACACAGCGGGGAACACAGCGAGGACACAGCGGGACACAGCGGGATACAACGTCGATACAGCGGGGACACAGCAGGACACAGCGGGGTACACAGCTGGGGACACAACGGGACACAGCGGGGGACACCGCGAGCACACAGCAGAACACAGCGTGGGAAACAGCGAGAACACAGCGGGACACAGCGAGACACAGGGGGACACAGTGGGGACACAGCAGTAGACACAGCGGGACACAGCGGGGGACACAGCGGGGAACACAGCGAGGACACAGCGGGGACACAGCGGGGACACTGCGGGAACATAGTGGGACACAGCGGGGCACACAGCGGGACACAGCGGGACACAGCTTGGGACACAGCGGGAACACAGCAGGACACAGCGGGGGACACAGCGAGGACACAGCGGGACACAGCGGGACACAGCGTGGGACAATGTGGGAGACAGCAGGGGACACAGCGAGGACACAGCGGGACACAGCGGCGACACATAGAGGACTGAGCGGGGGACACAGTGGGAGACAGAGCGGGACACAGCGGGACCCAGCGGGGACAAAGCGTGGGAC
>NW_012325154.1:0-1390 GCF_000151885.1 Dipodomys ordii
TAGCAGGGGACACAGCGGGACACTGTGGGACACAGCGTGTGACACAGTGCGACGTAGCGGGGACAGAGCAGGGGACACAGCGATGACACAGGGCGACACAGCATGGACAAAGCGGGGGACAGCGGGGACACAGCGGGACACAGCGGGGACACAGCGGTGACAAAGCGGGGGACAGCAGGGAGACACAGCAGGACACAGCGGGACACAGCGGGGACACAGCAGGACACAGCGGGGGACACAGGGGGGACACAGCGGTACACTGCAGGACGCAGCGGGGACAAAGCGGGGGACAGCAGGGAGACATAGTGGGACACAGTGGGACACAGCAGTGACACAGAGGGAAACAGCGGGGGACAGAGCGGGGACACAGCGGGGACACAACAGTACACAGCGGGACACACCGATGAAATAGCGGGGACACAGCGGGTGACGGAGCGGGACACAGCGGGGGACAAAGAGGAAGACACAGCGGGACACAGCGGGGGACACAGCGGGACACTGAAAAGACACAGTGGGGACAGAGCGGGACACAGCGGGTACACAGCGGAGGACAAAGCAGGGGACAAAGCGAGACTCCACGGGACACAGTGGGACACAGCGAGGACACAGCGGGACACAGCGGTGACACAGCGGGACACAGCTGGGGACACTGCGGGACACAGAGGGACACAGCGGGGACACAGCAAGGACACAGCGGGGGACACAGCGGGACACAGCGAGAGACACAGCGGGGGACACAGCGGGACACAGCGGGGAACAAAGAGAGGACCCAGCGGGACCCAGCGGGACACAGCGTCGATAGAGCGTGGACACAGCGGGACACAGCGGTGACACAACGGGACTCAGCGGGGGAAAATGCGGGACACAGCGGGACACAGCGGGGACACAGCAAGGACACAGCGGGGGACACAGCGGGACACAGCGGGACACAGCGGGGGCACAGCGAGTGACACAGCGGGGGACACAGCGGGACACAGTGGGGAACACAGAGAGAGACACAGCAGGACCCAGCGAGACACAGCGTCGATACAGCAGGGACACAGCGGGGTACACAGCTGTTGACACAACAGGACACAGTTGGGGACACAGCGGGACACAGCGGGACACAGCGGGGCACAGCGGGGACAAAACAGGAGACACAGTGGTGAACAGAGCAGGACACAGCGGGGGACACAGAGAGGACACAGTGGGGACACAGCGAGACTCAGCCGGGGACACAGCGGGGGACAAAGCGGGACACCACGGGACACAGTGGGACACAGCGGGACACAGCGGGGTCACTGCGGGACACAGTGGGGGACAAAGCGGGACACAGCGGGACACAGCGGGGACGCAGCACGACACAGCATGACACAGCGGGACACGGCGGGGGACACAGCGGGACACAGAA
>NW_012325155.1:0-1390 GCF_000151885.1 Dipodomys ordii
TTCTGCTTCTCCTTCTGATTCTCCTTCTGCTTCTCTTTCTGTTGACTCCTTTCTCCTTCTTCCAATGATTCTACTTCTTATGACTTATTACTTTTCTTCTGCTTCTGCTTCTCCTGCTTCTACTTTCTTCTGCTTCTACTGCTTCTCCTTATACTTCTCCTGCTTCTGCTTCTTCTACTTCTACTGCTTCTCCTTATACTTCTCCTTCTTCTTCTTCTTCTTCTTCTTCTTCTTTTTCTTCTTCTTCTTCTTCTTCTTCTTCTTCTTCTTCTTCTTCTTCTTCTTCTTCTTCTTCTTCTTCTTCTTCTTCTTCTTCTTCTTCTTCTTCTTCTTCTTCTTCTTCTTCTCTTTCTTCTGCTTCTGCTTTTCCTGCGTCTTCTGCTTCTAGTGCTTCTCTTTCTGCTTCTCCTTCTGCTTCTCCTATTGCTTCTGCTGCTCTTCCTTCTCCTTCTACTACTTCTATTTCTTCTTCTGCTTCTGCTTCTTCTGCTTCTCCTGCTTCTCCTTCTGCATCTTCTGCTGCTTCTGCTTCTCCTTCTGCTGCTTCTTCTGCTTCTTTTTCTCCTTCTTCTGCTTCTCCTTCTGATTCTCCTTCTGCTTCTCTTTCTGTTGCTCCTTCTCCTTCTTCCAATGATTCTGCTTCTTATGCTTATTACTTTTCTTCTGCTTCTGCTTCTCCTGCTTCTGCTTCTTCTGCTTCTACTGCTTCTCCTTATGCTTCTCCTCCTTCTTCTTCTCCTTCTTCTTCTTCTTCTTCTTCTTCTTCTTCTTCTTCTTCTTCTTCTTCTTCTTCGTCTCTTTCTTCTGCTTCTGCTTTTCCTGCTTCTTCTGCTTCCACTGCTTCTCTTTCTGCTTCTCATTCTTCTTCTGCTTCTCCTTCTGCTTCTATTATTGCTTCTGCTGCTCTTCCTTCTCCTTCTCCTACTTCTATTTCTTCTTCTGCTTCTGCTTCTTCTGCTTCTCCTGCTTCTCCTTCTGCATCTCCTTGTGCTTGTGCTTGTCCTTATGCTTCTTCTTCTGCTTCTCCTTCGCTTCTCCTTCTGCTTCTTCTGCTTCTCCTTCTGATTCTCCTTCTGCTTCTGCTTCTGTTTTTCCTTATCCTTCTCGGTTTTCTGCTTTTCCTTCTGCTTCTCCTTCTACTTCTGCTGCTACTGCTTCTGCTTCTTCTGTTTCTTCTGCTTCTCCTTCTGCTTTTGATTCTCTTTCCGCTTCTGCTTCTCCTTCTGCTTCTCATTCTGCTTGTCCAGAATCTGCTTCTTCTGCTTCTCCTGCTTCTCCTTCTGCTTCTGGTTCTGCTTCTGCTTCTTCGGGTTCTTATGCTTCTGCTTCTCCTGCTTCTGCTTCTTCATGCTTCCCCTCCTTCTCTTTCTTCTTCTCCTTCTGTATCTGC
>NW_012325156.1:0-1389 GCF_000151885.1 Dipodomys ordii
GCTTCTCCAACTTCTCGATCTCTTCTCGTTCTGTTTCTGCTTCTCTTTCTGCTCTGCTTCACATCTGCTGCTCATTCTCAATCTTCTGTTTTTCCCTCTGCTTCTGCTTCTTATGCTTCTTCTTTTTCTTCTGGTTCTGCTTCTCCTGCTTCTGCTTCTTATGCTTCTACTGCTTCTTCTTCTTCTTCTTCTTCTTCTTCTTCTTCTTCTTCTTCTTCTTCTTCTTCTTCTTCTTCTGCTTCTGCTTCTGCTTCTTCTGCTTCTTCTGATTCTTCTGCTTCTACTTCTCTTTCTGCTTCTGCTTCTCCTGCTTGTTTTTCTGCTTCTTCTGCTGCTTCTCCTGCTGGTTCTTCTACTTCTTCTTCTGCTTCTCTTTTTGCTTCTCCTTCTGCTTCTGCTTCTGCTTCTTCTGTTTGTCCAGCCTGAATTTCTGGTTCTACTTCTTCTGCTGCTTCTCCTTCTGCTTCTACTTCTGCTTCTGTTTATGTTTCTTCTGCTTCTTCTATTTCGGCTTCTCCTGCTTCTGCTTCTTGTGCTTCTCCTGCTTCTCTTTCTACTTCTCATTCTGCTTCTGCTTCTCCTTCTGCTTCTGCTTCTCCTCCTTCTCCTTCTCCTACTTCTGCTTCTCCTTCAGCTTCTGCTTCTTCTGTTTCTCCTGCTTCTCCTTCCGCTTGAGCTTGTCCTTATGCTTCTTCTTCTGCCACTGCTTCTCCTTCTCCTTCTTTTGCTTCTCCTTTTGCTTCTGCTTCTTCTGCTTTTCCTTCTTCTCCTTCTGCTTCTGCTTCTCCTTCTGCATCTTCTTCTGCTTCTCCTTCTCCTTCTTCTGCTTCTCCTTCTGATTCTCCTTCTGCTTCTTCTTCTGTTTCTCCTTCTCCTTCTTGTTCTTCTGCATTTCCTTCTGCTTCTCATTCTGCTTCTGCTACAACTGCTACTGCTTCTACTTCTTCTCTTTCTTCTGCTTCTCCTTCTGCTTCAGGTTCTGCTTCTGCTTCTTCGGATTCTTATGCTTTTGCTTCTCCTGCTTCTGCTTCTTCTGCTTCTCCTGCTTCTCCTTATGAATCTTCTTCTGCTTCTGCTTCTCCTTGTGCTGCTTCTTCTGCTTCTGTTTCTCCTTCTACTTCTCCTTCTGCTTCTCCTTCTGTTTCTCCATCTCCTTCTCGTTCTTCTGCTATTTCTTGTGCTTCTTTTTCTGCTTCTACATCTTCAGCTTCTTCTGCTACTGCTTCTGTTTTTCTGTTTCTTCTGCTTCTCCTTCTGCTTTTGCTTCTCTTTCTGCTTCTGCTTCTCCTTCTGCTTCTCCAGATTCTGCTTCTTCTGCTTCTCCTGCTTCTCCTTCTGCTTCAGGTTCTGCTTCTGATTCTTCGGATTCTTACGCTTCTGCTCTCCTGC
>NW_012325157.1:0-1389 GCF_000151885.1 Dipodomys ordii
CTCCTTCTACTTCTCATTCTGATGTTCCATCTCCTTTTCTGCTTCTCCCTCTGATTCTTATTCTTATGCTGATTAATTTTGTACTGCTTCTGCATCTCCTGGTTCTGCTTCTCCTGATTGTGCTTCATCTCCAAATGCTTATCCGTAGCCTTCTCCTTATGCTTCTCCTTCTCCTTCTCCTTCTTCTTCTTCATCTTCTTCTTATTCTTCTTCTTCTTAGTCTTAATCTTCTTCTTCTTCTTCTTCATCTTCTTCTTCTTATTCATCTTCTTCTTCTTTATGTTCTATTTCTTCCGCTTCTTCTTTTCCAGCGTCTTCAGCTTATACGGCTTCTCTATCTGCTTCTCATTCTGCTTCTGCTTCTCCTTCTGAAAATCCAATTGCTTCTGCGGCTCTTCCTTCTCCTTCTCCTACTTCTACTTCTCCTTCTGCTTCTGCTTCTTCTGCTTCTCCTGCTTCTCCTTATTCTTCAGGTTCTGCTTCTGCTTCTTCGGATTCTTATGCTTCTGCTTCTCCTGCTTCTGCTTCTTCTGCTTCCCCTCCTTCTCTTTCTGCTTCTCCTTCTGCTTGTGCTTCTTGTCCTTCTCCTGTCTCTTCTGCTTCTGCTTTTCCTGTTTCTGCATCTCCTGCTTCTCCTTCTGCTGCTCTTTCTGCTTCTCCTGCTGCTTTTCTTTCTCCTGCTCCTTCTTCTGCTTCTCTTTCTGCTTCTCCTTCTGTTTCTCCTTCTCCTTCTCGTTCTTCTGCTTTTCCTTCTGCTTCTCCTTCTGCTTCTGCATCTTCTGCTACTGCCTCTGCTTCTTCTGTTTCTTCTGATTCTCCTTCTGCTTTTGCTTCTCTTTCTGCTTCTGCTTCTCCTTCTGCTTCTCCAGATTCTGCTTCTTCTGCTTCTCCTGCTTCTCCTTCTGCATCTCCTTCTGCTTGTGCTTGTCCTTATGCTTCTTCTTCTGCTTCTGCTTCTACTTCTCCTTCTTTTGCTTCTCCTTTTGCTTCTGCTTCTTCTGCTTTTCCTGCTTCTCCTTCTGCTTCTGCTTCTTCTGCTTCTCCTGCTTCTCCTTCTGCATCTTCTTCTGCTTCTGCTTCTCCTTCTCCTTCTTCTGCTTCTCCTTCTGATTCTCCTTGTGCTTCTTCTTCTTCTGCTTTACCTGCTTCTCTTTCTGCTTCTCCTTCTGCTTCTCCTTCTGTTTCTCCATCTCCTTCTTGATCTTCTGCTTTTCCTTCTGCTTCAGCTTCTGCTACAACGGCTACTGCTACTGCCTATACTTCTTCTGATTCTTCTGCTAATCCTTCTGCATTAGATTCTCTTTCTGCTTCTGCTTCTCCTTCAGCTTCTCATTATGCATCTCCAGATTCTGCTTCTTCTGCTTCTCCTGCTTCTCCTTCTGCTTCAGG
>NW_012325158.1:0-1389 GCF_000151885.1 Dipodomys ordii
ACTGCTTCTCCTGCTTCTGCTTCTCCTGCTTCTCGTTGTGCTTCTCTTTCTACTTCTCTTTCTGCTTCTCTTTCTGCTTCTCCTTCTCCTTCTTCAGCTTCTCCTTCTGCTTCTCCTTCTCCTTCTGCTTCAATTTCTCCTTCTGCTTCTCATTCTGCTTCTGCGTCTTCTGTTTCTTCTGCTTCTCTTGCTTCTGCTTCTCCTGCTTCTCCTACTTCTCGTGCTGCTTCTCCTTCTGCGTCTCTTTCTGCTTCAGCTTATCCTTTTGCTTCTCCTACTCCTAATCCTTCTCTTTCGCCTTCTCCTTCTTGTTCTTCTGCTTGTCCTGGTGCTTCTGCTTCTGCTTATTCTACTATTTCTGTTTCTTCTGCTTCTGCATCAGATTGTGCTTCTTCTGTTTCTCCTTCTGCTTCAGATTCTGCTTCTGCTTCTTCGGCTTCTCCTGTTTCTTCTGCTTCTGCTTCTCCTGCTTCTTCTGCTTCTCCTGCTTCTCTTTCTGCTTCTCCTTCTGCTTCTGCTTCTCCTTCTGCTTCTGCTTCTGCTCTTCTCCTTCTTCTGTTTCTTTTGCTTCTGTTTCTTCTGCTTCTTCTTCTTCTGTTTCTTCTGATTCTACTTCTGCTTCTCCTTCTTCTCCTTATCTTTCTGCTTCTTCTGCTTCTCCTGCTTCTCCTTCTTGTTCTCCTTCTGTTTCTGCTTCTCTTTCTGCTTCTGCTTCTCCTTCTGCTGCTCCTTCTCCTTCTTCTTCTTCTGCTTCTCTCACTGCTTCTGCTTCTGCTTCTTTTGATTATTCTTTTTCTTCTGCTTCAGCTTCTCCTGCTTCTGCTTCTTCTGCTTCTACTGCTCCGGCTTCTCCTTCTCCTTATGCTTCTCCTTATGCTGCTGCTGCTTCTTCTTCTTCTTCGTGCTTCTCCTTCTGCTTTTCCTTCTATTTCCCCTTCTCGTTCTTCTGCTGCTTCTACTGCTTCTCTTTGTGCTTCTGCATCTTCAGCTTCTTCTGCTACTGATTCTGCTTCTTCTGTTTCTTCTGCTTCTCCTTCTGCTTTTGCTTCTCTTTCTGCTTCTGCTTCTCCTTCTGGTTCTCCTTCTTCTTCTCCAGATTCTGCTTCTTCTGCTTCTCCTGCTTCTCCTTCTGCTTTAGGTTCTGCTTCTGCTTCTTCGGCTTCTTCTTCTATTTCTGCTTCTCCTTCTGTTTCTGCTTCTCTTTCTGCTTCTGCTTCTTCTCCTTCTTCTTCTTCTTCTTCATCTGCTTCTCCTGCTTCTGCTTCTCCTGCTTCTCCTTCTCATTCTCCTTCTCTTTCTGCTTCTGCTTATCCTTCTGTTTCTCCTACTCCTAATCCTTCTCTTTCTCCTTCTCCTTCTTCTTCTTCAATCATTCTTCATCTGCTTCTC
>NW_012325159.1:0-1389 GCF_000151885.1 Dipodomys ordii
GGCATCCCCAGTGTGTGTAAATAGGTCTCTATTGCAGTGTAATGATTGTGTTGTTGAATAATTTTACTATTTCTGCACATTTCTTGAATTAACTAATATACCAGTAAGCTGATAATACATATAATTATAATATACAAGACATATTCATTCGCAACCAGTAGCATAAAGATAGCAAATACATGCTCTCATTATAACCATTATTTGAGATTATAGGCACCTTTTATCATTGAATAGAGTGTGTGTCAGGACTACCACGTCAGTAGAGCCATTTATGGGCAGTGTTTATAGGTATTAGGGGACATGGGCCCCGCCACCCCCCGCCTTCGGGCTTCCCTGGAGTCCTGCTCCTAATTATCTCTTTAATATCTCTTTATCTTCCAGCCCCTGCTTCCTGACCGGATGGTGATATCTGAAGCACTCAGCGGCAACCAGACAGCCAGAGGGGAACGCGAGCCATCCATGCAGGTGGCATAACCGTCCATTCTCACCCCCCCCCCGCAGGCGATTACTCGACCACGAGCACGACCTCCGACCCCCCCCCGCACCAAAATCCACAACCCTACCCTCGGAACAAAATAAAACAAATTTGCTTGAATCTCACGCTGCCTTTTGTTTGTAATTGACCCAATAGGCGAAGGGTAGGGATCTCATTTCTGGTGCCTGACGGGGGGGGAGGGGGGAGGGGGCGGGGGAATAGGAGAGGAGAGAAGAGGGGGCAGAGGGCATCTCAGTGTATCTGTGTGTGTGCGTGCGTGCAACTTTCAGGAAACTCAAAGATCGGACGCGACAGAGCATGTATGTAGTCCAGCCGGACCAATTCACCACGTCTCTGTCTCTTGTCTCTCTGTTTCTGTTTCTCTATTTCTCTCTCTGTGTCTCTCTTTGTCTCTGTCTGTCTGTCTGTCTGTCTGTCTGTCTGTCTCTCTCTCTCTCTCTCTCTCTCGTTTGAATTCTCTCTCCCGCCCGCCCGCCCGCCCGCACTCCCTCCCTCCTTTTCCTCTCGACTTGCCAGTCAATCCTGGGTCTTGAGCTACTGTACTGGCGATCCAACACACAACGGTCCCACTCCGAGCCTGCCTGCCTGCCTGCCTGCCTATGCATGGGCCCCATACTCCAACGAGGCACATCATCATCCCCACCCCACCCCTTCTCTGAAAAGAAGGCAGTCTCTCTCGGGGCCAGCCAGCCTGGGCCGGTTTTCTCAGTCAGTCAGTGCGTGGTTTGTTTGTTCTTTTTTTTTCCCCCATGCATTTCATGAGAGAAAACTGCAATTCACAAAACCACCACTAGATGGCGCGCGTTCGCCGTCGACAAGGTGGATGGGGCGGCGGGAGGGGCAAAACACGGGTCGGGTCAGTCACTCACTCAGTCAGTCAGTCCTCACCTACC
>NW_012325161.1:0-1389 GCF_000151885.1 Dipodomys ordii
ACGGGGGACACAGCGAGGACACATTTGTGTGACACAGCGAGGACACAGCGGGGACACAGTGGGGACACAGCGGGGAACAAAGCGGGAACACAGCTTGATAGAGCGGGACACAGCGGGAAACAGCGGGGGACACAGCGGGACACAGCGGGGGACACAACGGGGACACAGTGGTGTCACAGTGGGGGACACAGTGGGGGACACAGCCGGACACAGCGGGGGACACAGCGATACACAGTGGGATATAGCGGGGGACACAGCTGGACACAGCGGCGAACACAGCAGTGGACACAGCGGGGACACAGCGGGGGACACAGCTGGACACAGAGGGACACAGCAGGGACTCAGCGGGACACAGCGGGTACACTGCGGTGACACAGCGGGTCACAGCGGGGACACAGCGGGCCACAGCGGGGCCACAGCGGGGGACCCAGTGGGACACAGCGGAGAACACAGAGGGACACTGCGCGACACAGCGGGGGACAGAGGGGACACAGCTGGACACAGCAGTGGACAGCGGGGATACACCAGGGGACAACGGGGACACAGCGGGTACACAGAGGGGGACACAGCGGGGACACAGCGGGACACAGCAGGGGACACAGCGGGGGACACAGCCGGACACAGCGGTTACACAGCGGGGGCCTCATCGGGGAACACTGCAGGACACAGCGGGGGACACATGGGGGACACAGCGGGACACAGCGGGGGACAAAGCGGGGGACACAGCGGGACACAGCGGAACACAGCGGGGACACAGCAGGGGACAGCAGGGACACAGCGGGGGACAAGAGGGACAAAGCGGGACACAGCGGGACAAAGCGAAGGACACAGCGGGGGACACAGCGGGACACAGCAGGGGACAAGTGAGGACACAGTGGGACACAGCAGGACACAGCGGGGTCACAGCGGTGGACACAGAGAGACACAAAGCAGGAAACAGCGGGACACAGCGGGACACAGCGGGGGACATAGCGGGACACAGCGGGGACTCAGCGGGGACACAGCAGGGGACACAGTGGGACAGAGCGGGGACACAGCGTGGGACACAGCGGGACTCAGCGGGACACATCGGGGGACAAAGCAGGACACAGCGGGGGACACAGTGGTGACACAGTGGGACACAGCGGAACACAGCGGGGGACACAGCAGGGGACAGCGGGGACACAGCGGGGGACAAGAGGGACACAGCAGAATAAATCGGGAGACACAGCGGGACACAGTAGGGAACAAGCGAGGACACAGTGGAACACAGCGGGACACAGAGGGGACACAGCGGTGGACACTGAGAGACACAAAGGGGGCACAGCGGAACACAGCGGGACTCAGCGGGTGACAGAGGGGACACAGCGGGACACAGCGGGACACAGCAGGGGACAGCGGGGACATATT
>NW_012325162.1:0-1389 GCF_000151885.1 Dipodomys ordii
GTCCCGCTCTATCCCGCTGTGTCCTCGCTCTGTCCCCCGCTGTGTCCCGCTGTGTCCCCGCTGTGTCGCAAGCTGTGTCCCGCTGTGTCCCGCTGTGTCCTCGCTGTGTCTCTGCTGTGTCCCATTGTGTCCTCAGCTGTGTACCCCGCTGTGTCGTGCTGTGTGCCCGCTGTATCGACGCTGGGTCCCGCTGGGTCGCGCTGTGTGCCCCACTGTGACCCTCTGTGTCCCCAACTGTGTACCCTGCTGTGTAACGCTGTGTCCCGGCTGTATCGACGCTGTGTCCCGCTGGGTCCCGCTGTGTCCTGCTGTGTCCCGCTATGTTCCCGCACTGTCCCCGCTGTGTCCCGCTGTGTCCCACTGTGTTCCGTGGTGTCCCAGTTTGTCCCCGCTGTGTCTCGCTGTGTCCCACGCTGTGTCCCACACTGTGTCCCGCAGTGTCCCCCGCTGTGTCCCGCAGTGTCCCCCGCTGTGTCCTGCTGTGTCCCCTGCTGTGTCCCACTGTGTCCCCCGCTGAGTCCCCGCTGTGTCACCGCTGTGTCCCGATGTTTCCTCGCTGAGTCCCCTGCTGTCTCCCTTTCTGTCCCCCGCTGTGTTTCACGCTTTGTCCCCGCTGTGTCCCACTGTGTCCCGCTGTGTCCCGCTGTGCCCCCACTGTGTCCCCGCTGTGTCCCTGCTGTGTCCCTGCTGTGTCGCCGCTGTGTCCCGCTGTGTCCTGCTGTGTCCTCGCTGTGCCCCACGCTGTGTTCCGCTGTGTCCCCCGCTGTGTCCCGCTGTGTCCCGCTGTGTCCCCGCTGTGTCCCGCTGTGTCCTCGCTGTGTCCCCAGCTGTGTACCCCACTGTGTCCCGCTGTGTCCCTGCTGTATCGACGCTGGGTCCCGCTGGGTCCCGCTGTGTCCTCCCTTTGTCCCCCGCTGTGTCCCGCTGTGTCCGGCACTGTGTCCCGCTGTGTCTACTGCTGTGTCCCCGCTGTGTCCTGCTGTGTCCAACTGGGTTTCTGCTGTATCCACGCTGGGTCCCGCTGGGTCCTGCTCTGTCATCCCTCTGTCCCCCGCTGTGTCCCGCTGTGTCCCTCGCTGTGTCTCTGCTGTGTCCCCGCTGTGTCCCGCTTTGTCCCGCTGTGTACTGCTGTGTCCCCCGCTGAATCCCACTGTGTCCCAATGTGTCCTCGCTCTGTCCCCCGCTGTGTCCCGCTGTGTCCTCCCTGTGTCCCCCGCTGTGTCCCGCTGTGTCCCGCTGAGTCCCCGCTGTGTGCCCGGTGTGTCCCGCTGTGTACTCCGCTGTGTCCAGCTGTGTCACCGCTTTGTCTCGCTGTGGCCACTCTCTGTCTCCGCTGTCCCCCGCTGTGTCCCCCGCTGTGTCCCGCTGTGTCCCGCTGTGTCCCCCGCC
>NW_012325163.1:0-1389 GCF_000151885.1 Dipodomys ordii
TCGATTCGCAGTGACCGAATGCTTATCTTCTTCGTCCGTTACAGGAACACTCCAAATAATGCAACCGGCGCCATCGGTGCTGTAGGGAGCATGCGTCTCTCCCGTTTCAACGTCAATTGGAAAGGCATCACCTTCCGGCTCATATTCCAGGACAGCAAAAGCATATATGTACATCTGATAATTCATTTGTCATGACCTCGCGCTTAAGATGAGTGCCAAGGTCAGTCATGCGAGCGATCAGATAATAAAATAACCACAATTCTCTCCCTCCCCCCGCCCCCCCCCCGTCTTCGGGCTTCCCTGGAGTCCTGCTCCTAATTATCTCTTTAATATCTCTTTATCTTCCAGCCCCTGCTTCCTGACCGGATGGTGATATCTGAAGCACTCAGCGGCAACCAGACAGCCAGAGGGGAACGCGAGCCATCCATGCAGGTGGTGTAACCGTCCATCCTCACCCCCCCCGCAGGCGATTACTCGACCACGACCACGACCTCCGACCCCCCCCCCGCACCAAAATCCACAACCCTACCCTCGGAACAAAATAAAACAAATTTACTTGAATCTCACGCTGCCTTTTGTTTGTAATTGACGCAATAGGCGAAGGGGAGGGATCTCATTTCTCGTGCCTGACGGGGGGGGAGGGGGGAGGGGGCGGGGGAATTGGAGAGGAGAGAAGAGGGGGCAGAGGGCATCTCAGTGTATCTGTGTGTGTGCATGCGTGCATCTTTGAGGAAACTCAAAGATCGGACGCGACAGAGCATGTATGTACCCCAGCCGGACCAATTCACCACGTCTCTGTCTCTTGTCTCTCTGTTTCTGTTTCTCTATTTCTCTCTCTGTGTCTCTCTTTGTCTCTGTCTGTCTGTATGTCTGTCTGTCTGTCTGTCTGTCTCTCTCTCTCTCTCGTTTGAATTCTCTCTCCCGCCCGCCAGCACTCCCTCCCTCCTTTTCCTCTCGACTTGCCAGTCAATCCTGGGGCTTGAGCTACTGTACTGGCGCTCCAACACACAACGGTCCCACTCCGAGCCTGCCTGCCTGCCTGCCTGCCTATGCATGGGCCCCATACTCCAACGAGGCACATCATCATCCCCACCCCACCCCTTCTCTGAAAAGAAGGCAGTCTCTCTCGGGGCCAGCCAGCCTGGGCCGGTTTTCTCAGTCAGTCAGTGCGTGGTTTGTTTGTTCTTTTTTTTCCCCCATGCATTTCATGAGAGAAAACTGCAATTCACAAAACCACCACTAGATGGCGCGCGTTCGCCGTCGACAAGGTGGATGGGGCGGCGGGAGGGGCAAAACACGGGTCGGGTCAGTCACTCACTCAGTCAGTCAGTCCTCACCTACCCGGCAGTGGGGAGTGAGAGTTCTGACATACACATACATATAGGTTGT
>NW_012325164.1:0-1389 GCF_000151885.1 Dipodomys ordii
ACTGTGGTTTTTTCACAGGATTTTTTCTTCAGAACAACAAAGAAAGATCCTTCAAGGGTTAGTAAAAATAACTCGAAAGAATAACCTCCCCCCGCCCCCCCCACCTTCGGGCTTCCCTGGAGTCCTGCTCCTAATTATCTCTTTAATATCTCTTTATCTTCCAGCCCCTGCTTCCTGACCGGATGGTGATATCTGAAGCACTCAGCGGCAACCAGACAGCCAGAGGGGAACGCGAGCCATCCATGCAGGTGGCGTAACCGTCCATCCTCACCCCCCCCCGCAGGCGATTACTCGACCACGACCACGACCTCCGACCCCCCCCCCCGCACCAAAATCCACAACCCTACCCTCGGAACAAAATAAACCAAATTTGCTTGAATCTCACGCTGCCTTTTGTTTGTAATTGACGCAATAGGCGAAGGGGAGGGATCTCATTTCTGGTGCCTGACGGGGGGGAGGGGGGAGGGGGCGGGGGAATTGGAGAGGAGAGAAGAGGGGGCAGAGGGCATCTCAGTGTATCTGTGTGTGTGCGTGCGTGCATCTTTGAGGAAAATCAAAGATCGGACACGACAGAGCATGTATGTAGTCCAGCCGGACCAATTCACCACGTCTCTGTCTCTTGTCTCTCTGTTTCTGTTTCTCTATTTCTCTCTCTGTGTCTCTCTTTGTCTCTGTCTGTCTGTCTGTCTGTCTGTCTGTCTGTCTGTCTGTCTCTCTCTCTCTCTTTCTCTCGTTTGAATTCTCTCTCCCGCCCGCCAGCCCGCCCGCACTCCCTCCCTCCTTTTCCTCTCGACTTGCCAGTCAATCCTGGGGCTTGAGCTACTGTACTGGCGCTCCAACACACAACGGTCCCACTCCGAGCCTGCCTGCCTGCCTGCCTGCCTATGCATGGGCCCCATACTCCAACGAGGCACATCATCATCCCCACCCCACCCCTTCTCTGAAAAGAAGGCAGTCTCTCTCGGGGCCAGCCAGCCTGGGCCGGTTTTCTCAGTCAGTCAGTGCGTGGTTTGTTTGTTCTTTTTTTTTCCCCCATGCATTTCATGAGAGAAAACTGCAATTCACAAAACCACCGCTAGATGGCGCGCGTTCGCCGTCGACAAGGTGGATGGGGCGGCGGGAGGGGCAAAACACGGGTCGGGTCAGTCACTCACTCAGTCAGTCAGTCCTCACCTACCCGGCAGTGGGGAGTGAGAGTTCTGACATACACATACATATAGGTTGTTATGATTCATTGTTATCATCATTTGCTTTTCCTCTGTCGTAGCCATGACGACGGGGAGGGGGGAGGGCGGGGTTTCCACTGCCAGCCGACGTGTTGCGGAGGGGGAGGGGGAGGGGGAGGAGTCGCTCGTTCCCTGGATAGATCCGTCTCCCCTCCTCTCCACC
>NW_012325165.1:0-1389 GCF_000151885.1 Dipodomys ordii
TCATGTGGCCCCCCTCAGCCACCTGTGTCGCCGCTGTGTCCCGCAGTGTCCTCGCTGTGTCCGCCTCTGTCTCCTGTTCTGTCCACCGCTGTGTCTCACGCTTTGTCCCCGCTGGGTCCCACTGTGTCCCGCTCTGTCTCCCACTGTGTCCCCCGCTGAGTCCTCTATGTGTCGCCGCTGTGTCCCGCTGTGTCTTCGCTGTGTCCCCTGCTGTCTCCCGCTTTGTCCCACGCTTTGTCCCCGCTGGGTCCCGCTGTGTCCCGCTCTGTCCCCCACTGTGTCCCCCTCTGAGTCCTCTATGTGTCGCCGCTGTGTCCCGCTGCGTCCTCGCTGTGTCCCCTGCTGTCTCCCGCTTTGTCCCATGCTGTGTCCAGCTGTGTCCCGCTGTGTCCTCGCTGTGTCCCCCGCTGTGTCCCACTATGTTCCCGCAGTGTCCCCGCTGTGTCCCCGCTGTGTCCCCGCTGTATCGACGCTGTGTCCCGCTGGGACCTGCTGTGTTCTCTCTGTGTTCCCCGCTGTGTCCCGCTGTGTCCCCCGCTGTGTCCCTCGCTGTGTCCCACGCTGTGTCCTTGCTGTGTCCCCGCTGGGTCCCGCTGGGTCCCGCAGTGTCCCCCGCTGAGTCCCGCTTTGTCACCGCTGTGTCCCGCTCTGTCCCCGCTCTACCGACGCTGTGTCCCGCTGTGTCCCGCTGTGTCCCCCGCAGTGTCCCGCTTTGTCACCGCTGTGTCCCGCTGTGTCCTCGCTGTATCCCCCGCTGTGTCCCGCTGTGTCCACGCTGTGTCCCGCTGGGTCCCGCAGTGTCCCCCGCTGAGTCCCGTTGTGTCACCGCTGTGTCCCGCTGTGTCCCCGCTCTATCGACGCTGTGTCCCGCTGGGTCCCGCTGTGTCCTCTCTTTGTTCCCCGCTGTGTCCCGCTGTGTCCCCCGCTGTGTCTCTCGCTGTTTCCCACTGTGTCCCCAGCTGTGTGCGGCTGTGTCCCGCTGTGTCCCCCGCTGTGTCCTTGCTGTGTCCCCACTGTGTCCCGCTGTGTCCCGCAGTGTCCCAGCTGTTTCCCGCTGTGTCCCCGCTGTGTCCCGCTGTGTCCTCGCTGTGGCCCCTGCTGTGTCCCGCTTTGCCCTTGCTGTGTACCCTGCTGTGTCCCTCTATGTCCCCCGCTGTGTCCAGCTGTGTCCCCTGCTGTGTCCCCACTGTGTCACGCTGTGTTTCGCTGTGTCCGGCTGTGTCCTCGCTCTGTCTCATTCAGTGTCCAGCTGTGTCCTCCCTGTGTCCCCCGCTGTGTCCCGCTGAGTCCCCTGCTGTGTCCCGCTGTGTCCTGCTCTGTCACGCTCTGTCCCATAATGTGTCCCTCTGTGTCCAGCTCTGTCCCCGTTGTGTGTCCGCTGTGCCCCGC
>NW_012325166.1:0-1389 GCF_000151885.1 Dipodomys ordii
TGCTTCTGCTTCTGCTTCTGCTTCAACTTCTCCTTCTGCTTCTCATTATGCTTATGCGTCTTCTGTTTATTCAGATTCCCCTGCTTCTGCTTCTCCTGCTTCTCCTACTTCTCGTGATGCTTATCCTTCTGCGTCTCTTTCTACTTATGCTCATCCTTATGAATCTCCTACTCCTAATCCTTATCTTTCGCCTTCTCATTCTCCTTCTGCTTCTCCTGCTTCTCCTTCAGCATCTTCTTATGCTTCAGCTTCTGCTGCTTCTTCTGCTTAAGCTTCTCCTTCTTCTGCTTCTCCCTCAGATTCTGATTCTTATGCTTATTCTTATTATTCAGCTTCTGCTTCTCCTGCTTCTGTTTCTCCTGCTTCTGCTTCTTCTGCTTCTACTGCTTCTCCTTCTCCTTCTCCTTCTCCTTCTCCTTATTCTTCTTCTTCTTCTTCTTCTTCTTCTTCTTCTTAATCTTCTTCTTCTTCGGTTTCTTCTTCTTCTTAATCTTCTTCTTCTTCTTCTTCTTCTTCTTCTTCTCCTTCTTCTTCTTCTTCTTCATCTTCTTCTTCTTCTTCATCTTCTTCTTCTTCATCTTCTTCTTCTTCTTCTTCTTCTTCTTCTTCTTCTTCTGCTTCTCCTTCTGCTGCTTCTTCTGCTTCTGCTTCTCCTTCTGATTCTCCTTCTGCTTCTGCTTCTGTTTCTCCTTCTCCTTCTCGTTCTCCTGCTTTTCCTTCTGCTTCTCCTTCTGCTTTTGCTGCAACTGCTACTGCTTCTGCTTCTTCTGTTTCTTCTGCTTCTCCTTCTGCTTTTGATTCTCTTTCTGCCTCTACTTCTCCTTCAGCTTCTCATTCTGCTTCTCCATATTCTGCTTCTTCTGCTTCTCCTGCTTCTCCTTCTGCTTCAGGTTCTGCTTCTGCTTCTTCGTATTCTTATGCTTCTGCTTCTCCTGCTTCTGCTTCTTCTGCTTCCCCTCCTTCTCTTTCTGGTTCTCCTTCTGTTTCTGCTTCTCCTTCTGCTTTTGCTTCAGCTTCTTGTCCTTCTCCTGTTTCTTCTGCTTCTGCTTCTCTTGCTTCTGATTTTTCTGCTTTTCCTGCTTCTCTTTCTGCTTCTCCTTCTGCTTCTCCTTCTCCTTCGGCTTCTGCTCCTTCTCCTCCTTCTGTTTCTTCTTCTGCTTCTCCCGCTTCTGCTTCTTCTGCTTCTCCTGCTTCTCGTTCTGCTTCTCTTCGTCGGCTTCTGTTTCTACTTCTGCTTCTGCTTCTTCTCTTTAGTTCTTCTCCTTCTGCTTCTGCTTCTTCTGCTTCTCCTGCTTCTCCTTCTGCATCTCCTTCTGCTTCTGCTTCAGATTGTGCTTCTTCTGTTTCTCCTTCTGCTTCAGATTCTGCTTCTGCTTCTTCGGCTTCTCC
>NW_012325167.1:0-1389 GCF_000151885.1 Dipodomys ordii
TGTCTTAGAAAAGTTAAATTATTTAGAGTCTCGGAAAGTGTTGTATGGGAGTCCATACACTAAATTGGAAATTTTGATTCATGGATTGGTTGAAGTGCCAAAGTTGCAGGCCTTGGACTAGACCTCCTGTTTGAGGCTCTCCGCAGCACGTGGGCTGGCGGTCGAAACCCCGCCCTCCCCCCTCCCCGTCGTCATGGCTACGACAGAGGAAAAGCAAATGATGATAATAATGAATCATAACAACCTATATGTATGTGTATGTCAGAACTCTCACTCCCCACTGCCGGGTAGGTGAGGAATGACTGACTGAGTGAGTGACTGACCCGACCCGTGTTTTGCCCCTCCCGCCGCCCCATCCACCTTGTCGACGGCGAACGCGCGCCATCTAGCGGTGGTTTTGTGAATTGCAGTTTTCTCTCATGAAATGCATGGGGGAAAAAAAAGAACAAACAAACCACGCACTGACTGACTGAGAAAACCGGCCCAGGCTGGCTGGCCCCGAGAGAGACTGCCTTCTTTTCAGAGAAGGGGTGGGGTGGGGATGATGATGTGCCTCGTTGGAGTATGGGGCCCATGCATAGGCAGGCAGGCAGGCAGGCAGGCTCGGAGTGGGACCGTTGTGTGTTGGAGCGCCAGTACAGTAGCTCAAGCCCCAGGATTGACTGGCAAGTCGAGAGGAAAAGGAGGGAGGGAGTGCGGGCGGGCGGGCGGGAGAGAGAATTCAAACGAGAGAGAGAGAGAGAGAGACAGACAGACAGACAGACAGACAGACAGACAGAGACAAAGAGAGACACAAAGAGAAACACACAGAGAGAAATAGAGAAACAGAAACAGAGAGACAAGAGACAGAGACGTGGTGAATTGGTCCGGCTGGACTACATACATGCTCTGTCGCGTCCGATCTTTGAGTTTCCTCAAAGATGCACGCACGCACACACACAGATACACTGAGATGCCCTCTGCCCCCTCTTCTCTCCTCTCCAATTCCCCCGCCCCCTCCCCCCTCCCCCCCGGTCATGCACCAGAAATGAGATCCTTCCCCTTCGCCTATTGCATCAATTACAAACAAAAGGAAGCGTGAGATTCAAGCAAATTTGTTTTATTTTGTTCCGAGGGTAGGGTTGTGGATTTTGGTGCGGGGGGGGGGTCGGAGGTCGTGGTCGTGGTCGAGTAATCGCCTGCGGGGGGCGGTGAGGATGGACGGTTACGCCACCTGCATGGATGGCTCGCGTTCCCCTCTGGCTGTCTGGTTGCCGCTGAGTGCTTCAGATATCACCATCCGGTCAGGAAGCAGGGACTGGAAGATAAAGAGATATTAAAGAGATAATTAGGAGCAGGACTCCAGGGAAGCCCGAAGGCGGGGGGGGCGGGGGAGGGGGGAGGGAGAGA
>NW_012325168.1:0-1389 GCF_000151885.1 Dipodomys ordii
AGAGAAGCAGAAGAAACAGAAGACGCAGAAGCAGAATGAGAAGCAGAAGGAGAAATTGAAGCAGAAGGAGAAGGAGAAGCAGAAGGAGAAGCTGAAGAAGGAGAAGGAGAAACAGAAAGAGAAGCAGAAAGAGAAGCACAACGAGAAGCAGGAGAAGCAGAAGCAGGAGAAGCAGAAGCAGAAGAAACATAAGAAGGAGAAGAAGCAGAAGCAGAAGCAGAAACAGAAGGAAAAGCAGAAATAGAAGCAGGAGCAGCAGAAGAAGCAGCAGCAGGAGAAGCAGAAGCAGAAGAAGCCGAAGAAGCAGAAGCAGAACCTGAAGCATAAGGAGATACAGGAGAAGCAGAAGAAGCAGAATCTGGAGAAGCAGAAGGAGAAGCAGAAGCAGAAAGAGAAGCAAAAGCAGAAGGAGAAGCAGAAGAAACAGAAGAAGCAGAGGCAGTAGCAGAAGAAGCAGAAGATGCAGAAGCAGAAGGAGAAGCAGAAGCAGTAGTAGAAGCAGAAGAAGGAGAAGCAGAAGGAGAAGCATAAAGAGAAACAGAAGGAGAAGCAGGAGAAGCAGAATCAGAAGAAATAGAAGAAGGAGAAAAGCAGAAGCAGAAAGAGAAGCAGAAACAGAAGGAGAAGCAGAAATAGAAGCAGAAGAAGCCGAAGAAGCAAAAGCAGAACCTAAAGCAGAAGGAGAAGCAGGAGAAGCAGAAGAAGCAGAATCTGGAGAAGAAGAAGGAGAACCAGAAGGAGAAGCAGAAGCAGAAAGAGAAGCAAAAGCAGAAGGAGAAGCAGAAGGAGAAGCAGAAGAAACAGAAGAAGCAGAATCAGTAGCAGAAGAAGCTGAAGATGCAGAACCAGAAAGAGAAGCAGAAGGAATAGCAGAAGAACGAGAAGGAGAAATAGAAGGAGAAGCAGAAGGAGAAGCAGGAAAAGCAGAAGAAACAGAAGCAGACGGAGAAGCAGAAGAAGGAGAAGGAGAAGCCAGAGCAGAAGAAGAAGCAGAAGGAAAAGCACAAGCAGAAGGAGATGCAGAAGGAGAAGCAGGAAATGCAGAAGACGCAGAAGCAGAAGGAGAAGAAGAAGGAGGAGAATCAGAATCAGAAGAAGCAGAAGCAGAAATAGAAAGAGAAGCCGACGAAGAGAAGCAGAACGAGAAGCAGGAGAAGCAGAAGAAGCACAAGCGGGAGAAGCAGAAGAAGAAGAAACAGAAGAAGGAGAAGGAGCAGAAGCAGGAGAAGCAGAAAGAGAAGCAGGAAAAGCAGAAGAAGCAGAAGCAGGAGAAGCAGAAGGAGAAGAAACAGGAGAAGGACAAGAAGCAGAAAGAGAAGCAGTAGAAGCAAAATAGGCAGGAAAAGCAGAAGCAGAAGAAAGAGAATAAGAAGAAGACGAAGAAGAAGA
>NW_012325169.1:0-1389 GCF_000151885.1 Dipodomys ordii
CTGAAGGTTTTCCCATTTGGCCCGGAGTATGCACAGGTAAATATATTTATGTATTCGAATGATTCTATTTCTAAGTATAATTCTCTATATTTAGATATATTTATCAACAAAAGGTTTACTCTTGGATGAGCATTTGGATCAAGGTATGGCGTTCAATTGGCGCGAGCCTTTTTATTAGCTATTTATCATGTCGGCTGGCGGTCGAAACCCCGCCCTCCCCCCTCCCCGTCGTCATGGCTACGACAGAGGAAAAGCAAATAATGATAATAATGAATCATAACAACCTATATGTATGTGTATGTCAGAACTCTCACTCCCCACTGCCGGGTAGGTGAGGACTGACTGACTGAGTGAGTGACTGACCCGACCCGTGTTTTGCCCCTCCCGCCGCCCCATCCACCTTGTCGACGGCGAACGCGCGCCATCTAGCGGTGGTTTTGTGAATTGCAGTTTTCTCTCATGAAATGCATGGGGGAAAAAAAGAACAAACAAACCACACACTGACTGACTGAGAAAACCGGCCCAGGCTGGCTGGCACCGAGAGAGACTGCCTTCTTTTCAGAGAAGGGGTGGGGTGGGGATGATGATGTGCCTCGTTGGAGTATGGGGCCCATGCATAGGCAGGCAGGCAGGCAGGCAGGCTCGGAGTGGGACCGTTGTGTGTTGGAGCGCCAGTACAGTAGCTCAAGCCCCAGGATTGACTGGCAAGTCGAGAGGAAAAGGAGGGAGGGAGTGCGGGCGGGCCGGCGGGCAGGAGAGAGAATTCAAATGAGAGAGAGAGAGAGAGAGAGAGAGAGAGACAGACAGACAGACAGAGACAAAGAGAGACACACAGAGAGAAATAGAGAAACAGAAACAGAGAGACAAGAGACAGAGACGTGGTGAATTGGTCCGGCTGGACTACATACATGCTCTGTCGCGTCCGATCTTTGAGTTTCCTCAAAGATGCACGCACGCACACACACAGATACACTGAGATGCCCTCTTCCCCCTCTTCTCTCCTCTCCAATTCCCCCGCCGCCTCCCCCTCCCCCCCCTGTCTGGCACCAGAAATGAGATCCCTCCCCTTCGCCTATTGCGTCAATTACAAACAAAAGGCAGCGTGAGATTCAAGCAAATTTGTTTTATTTTGTTCGGAGGGTAGGGTTGTGGATTTTGGTGCGGGGGGGGGGTCGGAGGTCGTGGTCGTGGTCGAGTAATCGCCTGCGGGGTGGGGTGAGGATGGACGGTTACGCCACCTGCATGGATGGCTCGCGTTCCCCTCTGGCTGTCTGGTTGCCGCTGAGTGCTTCAGATATCACCATCCGGTCAGGAAGCAGGGGCTGGAAGATAAAGAGATGTTAAAGAGATAATTAGGAGCAGGACTCCAGGGAAGCCCGAAGGCGGGTG
>NW_012325170.1:0-1388 GCF_000151885.1 Dipodomys ordii
TTCTGTTTCTGCTTCTCTTTCTGCTCTGCTTCTCCTTTTGCTGCTCTTTCTCTTTCTCATCTTCTGCTTCTCCCACTGCTTCTGCTTCTGCTTCTTTTGCTTATTCTTTTTCTTCTGCTTCTGCTTCTCCTGCTTCTACTTCTTCTGCTTCTACTGCTTCTCCTTATGCTTCTCCTTATGCTTCTTCTTCTTCTTCTTCTCCTTCTTCTTCTTCTTCTTCTTCTTCTTCTTCTTCTTCTTCTTCTTCTTCTTCTTCTTCTTCTCTTTCTTCTGCTTCTGCTTTTCCTGCTTCTTCTGCTTCTACTGCTTCTCTTTCTGCTTCTCATTCTGCTTCTGCTTCTCCTTCTGCTTCTCCTATTGCTTCTGCTGCCCTTCCTTCTCCTTCTCCTTCTCCTACTTCTGCTTCTCCTTCTGCTTTTGCTTCTTCTGCTTCTCCTGCTTCTCCTTCTGCATCTTTTTCTGCTTCTGCTTCTCCTTCTGCATTTTCTTCTGCTTCTGCTTCTCCTTCGTTTCTCCTTCTGCTTCTTCTGCTTCTCCTTCTGATTCTCCTTCTGCTTCTGTTTCTGTTTTTCCTTCTCCTTCTCGTTCTTCTGTTTTTCCTTCTGCTTCTCCTTCTGCTTCTGCTGCAACTGCTACTGCTTCTGCTTCTTCTGTTTCTTCTGCTTCTCCTGCTTCTCCTACTTGTCTTGCTGCTCCTTCTTCTTCTCTTTCTGCTTCTCCTTCTCCTTCTGTTTCTCCTTCTTCTCCTTCTAGTTCTTCTGCTTTTCCTTCCGCTTCTCCTTCTGCTTCTGCATCTTCTGCTTCTTCTGCTACTGCCTCGGCTTCTTCTGCTTCTCCTTCTGCTTCTCCTTCTGCTTTTGCTTCTCTTTCTGCTTCTGCTTCTCCTTCTGCTTCTCCAGATTCTGCTTCTTCTGCTTCTCCTTCTTCTCATTCTGCTTCAGGTTCTGCTTCTGCTTCTTCGATTTCTTCTGCTTCTGCTTCTCCTGCTGCTACTTCTTCTGCTTCTCCTGCTTCTCTTTCTGCTTTTCCTTCTGTTTCTGCTTCTCCTTCTGCTTCTGCTTCTTCTCCTTCTAGTTCTTCTGCTTTTCCTTCCGCTTCTCCTTCTGCTTCTGCATCTTCTGCTTCTTCTGCTACTGCCTCGGCTTCTTCTGCTTCTCCTTCTGCTTCTCCTTCTGCTTTTGCTTCTCTTTCTGCTTCTGCTTCTCCTTCTGCTTCTCCAGATTCTGCTTCTTCTGCTTCTCCTGCTTCTCCTTCTGCTTCAGGTTCTGCTTCTGCTTCTTCGATTTCTTCTGCTTCTGCTTCTCCTGCTGCTACTTCTTCTGCTTCTCCTGCTTCTCTTTCTGCTTTTCCTTCTGTTTCTGCTTCTCCTTCTGCTTCTGCTTCTTCTC
>NW_012325171.1:0-1388 GCF_000151885.1 Dipodomys ordii
TGCTTCTGCTTCTGCTTATTCTCCTATTTCTGTTTCTTCTGCTTCTGCTTCAGATTGTGCTTCTTCTGTTTCTCCTTCTGCTTCAGATTCTGCTTCTGCTTCTTTGGCTTCTCCTGTTTCTTCTGCTTCTGCTTCTGCTGCTTCTTCTGCTTCTCCTGCTTCTCTTTCTGCTTCTCCTCCGCCTCTGCTTCTCTTTCTGATTCTGCTTCTCCAGATTCTGCTTCTTCTGCTTCTCCTGCTACTCCTTCTGCTTCAGGTTCTGCTTCTGCTTCTTCGGATTCTTATGCTTCTGCTTCTCCTGCTTCTGCTTCTTCTGCTTCCCATCCTTCTCTTTCTGCTTCTCCTTCTGTTTCTGCTTCTCCTTCTGTTTCTGCTTCTTCTCCTTCTTCTGTTTCTTCTGCTTCTGCTTCTCCTGCTTCTGCTTCTCTTGCTTCTCGTTCTGATTCTCTTTCTGCTTCTCCTTCTCCTTCTCCTTCTTCTGCTTCTCCTTCTGCTTCTACTTCTCCTACTGCTTCTGATTCTGCTTCTGCTTCTTCGGCTTCTCCTGTTTCTTCTGCTTCTGCTTCTCCTGCTTCTTCTGCTTCTCCTGCTTCTCTTTCTGCTTCTCCTTCGCTTCTGCTTCTGCTTCTGCTCTTCTCCTTCTTCTGTTTCTTTTGCTTCTGTTTCCTCTGCTTCTTCTTCTTCTGTTTCTTCTGATTCTAATTCTGCTTCTCCTTCTTCTCCTCTTTCTGCTTCTACTTCTGCTTCTTCTGATTCTCCTGCTTCTCCTTCTTGTTCTCCTTCTGTTTCTGCTTCTCTTTCTGCTTCTGCTTCTCCTTCTGCTGCTCCTTCTCCTTCTCCTACTTCTGCTTCTCCCACTGCTTCTGCTTCTTTTGCTTATTCTTTTTCTTCTGCTTCTGCTTCTCCTGCTTCTGCTTCTACCGCTTCTTCTTATGCTTCTCCTTATGCTTCTCCATATGCTGCTGCTTCTTTTCTTCTTCCTCTTCTTCTTCTTTTTCGTCTTCTTCTTCTTCTTCTCTTTCTTCTGCTTCTGCTTTTCCTGCTTCTTCTGCTTCTACTGTTTCTCTTTCTGCTTCTCTTTCTGCTTCTCATTCTGCTTCTGCTTCTCCTATTGCTTCTGCTGCACTTCCTTCTCCTTCTCCTTCTCCTACTTCTGCTTCTCCTTCTGCTTCTGCTTCTTCTGCTTCTCCTGCTTCTCGTTCTGCATCTTTTTCTGCTTCTGCTTCTCCTTCTGCTGCTTCTTCTGCTTCTGCTACTCCTTCTTCTGATTCTCCTTCTGATTCTCCTTCTACTTCTCTTTCTGCTGTTCCTTCTCCTTCTTCTGCTTCTCCCTCTGATTCTTCTTCTTATGCTTATTCTTTTTCTACTGCTTCTGCTTCTCCTGCTTC
>NW_012325172.1:0-1388 GCF_000151885.1 Dipodomys ordii
TCTCAGAAGGAGAAGCAGAAGCGGAATGAGAAGTAGAAAGAGAAGCAGGAGAAGTACAAGATGCAGAAGCAGGAGAAGCCGAAAGAGAAGAAGTAGAAGAAGCAGAAACTGAAGCAGAAGGAGAAGCAGAAGCAGAAAGAGAAGCAGCAGAAGAAGTAGAACCAGAAATTCAGGCAGGAGAAACAGAAGAAGCAGAAGCAGAAAGAGAAGCAAAAAGAAAAGCAGAAAGAGAAGTAGAAGAAGCAGCAGAAGGAGAAGCAGCAGAAGAAGCAGAAAAACAAGCAAGAGAAGCAAAAGCAGAAAGAGAAGTAGAAGCAGAAGTATCAGAAGAAGCAGAAGCAGAAGAAGAAGCAGTAGAAGCATAAGAAGCAGAAGCAGGAGAAGCAGAAGCAGAAGAAATAAAGAAGCATAAGATGCAGTAGCCGAAGCAGAGGGAGAAACAGAAGAAGCAGAAGCAGAAGCAGAAAGAGAAGCAGAAGAAGGAGAAGGAGAAGCAGAAGCAGAAGGACAAGCAGGAGAAACAGAAGAAGCAGAAGCGGGAGAAGCAGCAGAAGAAGAAGAACAGAAGAAGGAGAAGGAGCCCAAGGAGAAGCAGAAGTAGAAGGAGAAGCAGAAAAGAGAAGCAGAAGAAGCAGTAGCAGGAGAAGCAGAAGCAGAAGAAACAGAAGAAGCCGAAGAATCAGAAGGGAGAACCTGAAGCAGAAGGGGAAGCAGAAGCAGCAGAAGCTGGAAAAGCAGAAGCAGAAGAAACCGAACAAGCAGAAGAAGCAGAAGCAGGAGAAGCAGAAGCAGAATGAAAAGCAGAAGAAGGAGAAATTGAAACAGAAGAAGATGCAGAAGGAGAAGCAGAAGCAGAAGTAGAAGCAGATGAAGGAGAAGCAGAAGGAGAAGCATAAGGAGAAACAGAAGGAAAAGCAGGAGAAGCAGAAGCAGGAGAAGCAGAATCAAAAGAAATAGAAGAAGGATAAGAAGCAGAAGCAGATGATTACCCTTTTCTCCTTGACAGCTTTAAGGATCTTTTCCTTGGTCTGTGTTGATCCTGTGTGGATTATAATGTGTCGGTGGGAGGTTCTATTCTGGTCTGGTCTATTTGGGGTTCTAAAAGCTTCTTGTATCTGAATAGGCCTATCTTTTTGTATGTTTGGGAAGTTCTCTGCTAGGATCCTGTTAAACAAATTTCCTAGACCATTAACTTCTGTTTCTAGGTGCTCCTCTACACCCATTATCCTTAGATTAGGCCTTCTGATGGTGTCTTCCAGGTGTTGGATAGATCTATCATATTTCTTGGACTTGTCTTGGATGGTTGTATGTTCTTTCTCTATAATATCTAGGCTGTCTTCAATCCCTGAGATTCGATCTTCTGCATGATCTAACCTGCTGTCAAGACT
>NW_012325173.1:0-1388 GCF_000151885.1 Dipodomys ordii
GGCTTTGTGGCAC
The DNA here is from genome assembly GCF_000151885.1 of Dipodomys ordii. Taxonomy (NCBI): domain Eukaryota; kingdom Metazoa; phylum Chordata; class Mammalia; order Rodentia; family Heteromyidae; genus Dipodomys; species Dipodomys ordii. The sequence continues at coordinate 14 of NW_012325173.1, forward strand.
TACTCAGTTTACTCGCCGATAGACAAGCCTGGGTGGCATCAATATGCCAAGGGATCCTCCCCCTCCCCCTCCCCCTCCGCAACACGTCGGCTGGCGGTCGAAACCCCGCCCTCCCCCCTCCCCGTCGTCATGGCTACGACAGAGGAAAAGCAAATGATGATAATAATGAATCATAACAACCTATATGTATGTGTATGTCAGAACTCTCACTCCCCACTGCCGGGTAGGTGAGGACTGACTGACTGAGTGAGTGACTGACCCGACCCGTGTTTTGCCCCTCCCGCCGCCCCATCCACCTTGTCGACGGCGAACGCGCGCCATCTAGTGGTGGTTTTGTGAATTGCAGTTTTCTCTCATGAAATGCATGGGGGAAAAAAAGAACAAACAAACCACGCACTGACTGACTGAGAAAACCGGCCCAGGCTGGCTGGCCCCGAGAGAGACTGCCTTCTTTTCAGAGAAGGGGTGGGGTGGGGATGATGATGTGCCTCGTAGGAGTATGGGGCCCATGCATAGGCAGGCAGGCAGGCAGGCAGTCTCGGAGTGGGACCGTTGTGTGTTGGAGCGCCAGTACAGTAGCTCAAGCCCCAGGATTGACTGGCAAGTCGAGAGGAAAAGGAGGGAGGGAGTGCGGGCGGGCGGGCGGGAGAGAGAATTCAAACGAGAGAGAGAGACAGAGAGAGACAGAGACAGACAGACAGACAGACAGACAGAACGACTGACAGACAGAGACAAAAAGAGACACAGAGAGAGAAATAGAGAAACAGAAACAGAGAGACAAGAGACAGAGACGTGGTGAATTGGTCCGGCTGGACTACATACATGCTCTGTCGCGTCCGATCTTTGAGTTTCCTCAAAGATGCACGCACGCACAAACACAGATACACTGAGATGCCCTCTGCCCCCTCTTCTCTCCTCTCCAATTCCCCCGCCCCCTCCCCCCTCCCCCCCCGTCAGGCACCAGAAATGAGATCCCTCCCCTTTGCCTATTGCATCAATTACAAACAAAAGGCAGCGTGAGATTCAAGCAAATTTGTTTTATTTTGTTCCGAGGGTAGGGTTGTGGATTTTGGTGCGGGGGGGGGGGGTCGGTCGTGGTCGTGGTCGAGTAATCGCCTGCGGGGATGGGGGGGTGAGGATGGACGGTTACGCCACCTGCATGGATGGCTCGCGTTCCCCTCTGGCTGTCTGGTTGCCGCTGAGTGCTTCAGATATCACCATCCGGTCAGGAAGCAGGGGCTGGAAGATAAACAGATATTAAAGATATAATTAGGAGCAGGACTCCAGGGAAACCCGAAGGCGGGGGTGGGGCGAGGGGAGGGGGAGGGAGAGAATGGTGGAGAGGAGGGGAGACGGATCTATCCAGGAACGAGTG
>NW_012325174.1:0-1388 GCF_000151885.1 Dipodomys ordii
GCCTAAGCAATCATTCCGATATCCAAAACTTCTGATGTCGTTCTTTGATCCTAGTTTTTCTGTGTACCATTGTTTAAAATTATTATTGTTGTTGTCTTGTTTTGTTTTTTGCACTGCTGGAGAAAAAAAACCCTGAAGACTCATGCAATTTCAGCCCCTTCGAGTTTTATTTATAGTTTAGCTTTCCACTTAAGTTTTGTGAATCACTTTTTACTAAAATTGTGTACGTGCAATAACTAACTTTCTTTTCTCAGCTGCCGAAATGTTGTCTTAAGGGCTGACTTGGACAAAATAGACAGGCCACCCCAGTTACACTGTGCCCTGTCTGCCTCTCACATCTTGTGATTGGTCTCCATAAGGAATCAAAAACCTGGCTCCCCCACATCAGCAGAGAAGGAAGTTTGAAATGTTAGCATAGCTCAAATGGCTTTCCAGTTTCACTTGTCCCTGGCCAGCCCTTTCTTCTCCTTTACTTTTCCAGAGGAGATTTTTCTTTCTCTTATCCTTTGTTTCTCCAGAGGAAATTTTTCTTTCTTTCTTTCTTCCTTTCTTTGTTCCTTCCTTTATTCCTTTGTTCATTCCCTTCCCCCCCCCCCCCCCGCACCGACGTTGTAAAGCTCGTTTTGGACATGACAACTTGTACTTCTCATTGTTGCATCAGATCCACCTATATCATTAAACAACTGGTTTTTCCCCATCTCCTCCACAAGTTATACGGACATCAAATATAGTGAAAGCAGGGGTTATACTGTGGGGGAGGGACATACAAAGCAACAAAGAGATAATCTTATAAATGCGTTAGAAATACATGCATGAAAGAAAAAAAACATTAAAATACATATCTAAGGGTTCATTTTCCTGACATCACATCATCTGACCTTTTCTGCTTGACTCATACATATACTAGATATTGCAAATAAGGGAAACCATGGGACCTATGTTTATTTGGGCCTGGCTTACTTCACTTAATATAATTTTTTCCAAGTTTTTCCATTTCCTAACAAATGGGGCAATGTCATTCTTTCTGATGGAGGCATAGAATTCCATTGTGTATATATACCACATTTTCCTGATCCATTCATCTACTGAGGGGCATCTGGGTTGGTTCCAGATCTTAGCTATGGTAAATAATGCTGCAATAAACATAGTTGTGCTGGTAAACATTTGGGTAAATGCCCAAAAGTGGGATTGCTGGGTCATAGGGGAGTTCTATGTGAAGTCTTTTCAGGAACCTCCATACTGCTTTCCAAAGTGGCTGAACAAGTTTACATTCCCACCAACAATGAAGTAAGGTTCCTTTCTGTCCACATCCCCTCCAGCATCTGTTGTTGTTAGAGTTCTTGATTTTTGCCATTCTAACTGGAGTGAGGTGATATCTCAATGTTTGA
>NW_012325175.1:0-1388 GCF_000151885.1 Dipodomys ordii
TCCCCCCCTCCCCGTCGTCATGGCTACGACAGAGGAAAAGCAAATGATGATAATAATGAATCATAACAACCTATATGTATGTGTATGTCAGAACTCTCACTCCCCACTGCCGGGTAGGTGAGGACTGACTGACTGAGTGAGTGACTGACCCGACCCGTGTTTTGCCCCTCCCGCCGCCCCATCCACCTTGTCGACGGCGAACGCGCGCCATCTAGTGGTGGTTTTGTGAATTGCAGTTTTCTCTCATGAAATGCATGGGGGAAATAACGAACAAACAAACCACGCACTGACTGACTGAGAAAACCGGCCCAGGCTGGCTGGCCCCGAGAGAGACTGCCTTCTTTTCAGAGAAGGGGTGGGGTGGGGATGATGATGTGCCTCGTTGGAGTATGGGGCCCATGCATAGGCAGGCAGGCAGGCAGGCAGGCTCGGAGTGGGACCGTTGTGTGTTGGAGCGCCAGTACAGTAGCTCAAGCCCCAGGATTGACTGGCAAGTCGAGAGGAAAAGGAGGGAGGGAGTGCGGGCGGGCGGGCGGGCGGGAGAGAGAATTCAAACGAGAGAGAGAGAGACAGACAGACAGACAGACAGACAGACAGACAAACAGACAGACAGAGACAAAGAGAGACACAGAGAGAGAAATAGAGAAACAGAGAGACAAGAGACAGAGACGTGGTGAATTGGTCCGGCTGGACTACATACATGCTCTGTCGCGTCCGATCTTTGAGTTTCCTCAAAGATGCACGCACGCACACACACAGATACACTGAGATGCCTTCTGCCCCCTCTTCTCTCCTCTCCAATTCCCCCGCCCCCTCCCCCGCCCCCCCCGTCAGGCACCGGAAATGAAATCCCTCCCCTTAGCCTATTGCGTCAATTACAAACAAAAGGCAGCGTGAGATTCAAGCAAATATGTTTTATTTTGTTCCGAGGGTAGGGTTGTGGATTTTGGTGCGGGGGGGGCGGTCGGAGGTCGTGGTCGTGGTCGAGTAATCGCCTGCGGGGGGGGGTGAGGATGGACGGTTATGCCACTTGCATGGATGGCTCCCGTTCCCCTCTGGCTGTCTGGTTGCCGCTGAGTGCTTCAGATATCACAATCCGGTCAGGAAGCAGGGGCTGGAAGATAAAGAGATATTAAAGAGATAATTATGAGCGGGACTCCAGGGAAGCCCGAAGGCGGGGGGTGTGCATGCATAAATAAATACCTACGTTAACGCGTACATCGTCTTGTGGGATCGATAGGATTCCCGTGCTAGACATCTGAGCTCCAGGTCCTCTTTCTTTCCAGAGCGCATTACATAGAGGTTGAACTAACTATCCGTTTGTAGTCATGTCTCCATGTACGATGGAAGCACTAGCCTTGAGTTGAGACGAATGAATATCCTGAATC
>NW_012325176.1:0-1388 GCF_000151885.1 Dipodomys ordii
CAGTGAGACACAGCGGGGACACAGCGGGAGACACAGCAGGGGACACAGCATTTCACAGCGGGACACACCGGGGGACACAGTAGGACACAGTGGGGGAGACAGCGGGACACATCGGGAGACACAGCGAGGACACAGCGATACACCGCGGGCCACAACGGGCCACAGTGGGACTCAGAGGGGCACACAGCGGGGGACAAAGCGGGACACTACGGGAAACAGCGAGACACAGCGGGACATAGCGGAGACACAGGGGTGACACAGCGGGGGACACAGCGGGATACAGCCCGGGACACATCGGGAACACATAGGGGGAAACAGTGGGACACAGCGGGGACACAGAGTGACTCAGCGGGGACAGAACGGGGGACACAACGTAACACAGCGGGAACACCGCAGGACACAGCGGCGGACACAGCGGGACACAGTGGGACACAGCGGGGGACGCAGCAGGACACAGCGGGGGACACAGCGAGGACACAGCGGGACAAAGCGGGACATAGAGGGGGCACAGAGGGACACAGCGGAGACACAGCAGGGGACACAGCGGGACAAAGCTAGGGACACATCCGGACACAGCGGGGGACACAGTGGAGGACAAAGAGGGACACAGCGGAACACAGCGGGGAGACAGCAGGGGACACAGCGGGGGACACAGCGGGACAAAGCGCGGGACACAGGAGACACAGGGGGACACAGTGGGGGACACAGAGGGACACAGCAGAACACAGCGGGCACACAGCGGGGGACACAGCGGGACACAGCAGGACACAGAGGGGACACAGCGGAGGACAAAGCAGGACACAGCGGGACACAGCAGGGGACACAGTGGGACACAGCGGGGGACACAGCCAGGGACACAGCGGGACAAATCGGGGGACACAGTGGGGACACAGCGGGACACAGGGGGACACAAGAGGACACAGCGAGAACTCAGTGGGGTACACAGCGGGGACACAGCGGGACAAAGCGGGGACATTGGACACACAGTGGGGGACACAGAGGGGGACACAGCCGGGGACACAGCGGGGACACATAGGGACACAGCGAGGACACAGCCGGACACAGCGGGACACAGCAGGGACACAGTGGGACACAGCGGTTGACACAGCGGGATACAGCGGGGGACACAGCGGGAGACACAGCGGGACACAGCGGAGACACAGCGGGACACAGCAGGGACACATCGGGTACACAGCGGGACACAGCGGGTCCCAGCAGGGACACAGCGGGACAAAGCAGGACACAGCCGGGGACACAAAGGGACACAGCGGGGGACACAGCGAACACACAGTGGGACACAGTGAGGACAGAGCGGGACATAGCGGGGAAACAGTGGGACACAAAAGGGACACAGCATTGGACCCAGCGGGACATAGCAGGGGACAATG
>NW_012325177.1:0-1388 GCF_000151885.1 Dipodomys ordii
GTCCAGCATGTCACCTCTGTGTCTCGCTGTGTCCCACGCTCTGTCCCCAACTGTGTCCGCTGGAGCCCCCGCTGTGTCCCGCTGTGTCCCGCTGTGTCCCGCAATGTGTCCCGCTGTGTCTCCGCAGAGTCACCGCTCTTTCCCGCTGTGTCCCGCTGTGTTCCATGGTGTCCCGCTTTGTCCCCCGCTGTGTCCCCCGCTGAGTCCCCGCTGTGTCCCCGCTGTTTCCCGCTGTGTCCTCGTTGTGTCCCCCCCTGTGTCCCGCTCTGTCCCACGCTGTGTCTCACGCTTTGTCCCGTCTGTGTCCCACTGTGTCCCGCTGTGTCCCGCTGTGTCCCCCACTGTGTCCCTTTGTGTCCCCAGCTGTGTAACCCGCTGTGTCACTCTGTGTCCCACTGTGTCCTCGCTGTGTCTCACGCTGTGTTCCGCTGTGTCCTCGCTGTTTCCCCTGCTGTGTCCCGTTGTGTCCCCAGCTGTGTACCCTGCTGTGTCCCGCTGTGTCCCCGCTGTATCGACGCTGTGTCCCACTGGATCCCGCTGTGTCCTCGCTGTGTCCCCTGCTGTGTCCCGCTGTGTCCCCTGCTGTGTCCCACTGTGTCCTCGCTGTTTCCTCCGCTGTGTCCCGCTGTGTCCCCGCTGTGTCCTCTCTTGTGTCCCGCTATGTCGCCTGCTGTGTCCTGCTGTGTCCCGCTGTGTCCCTGCTGGGACCCGCTGTGTCCCATGCTGTGTTCTGCTGTGTCCTCTCTGTGTCCCCTGATGTGTCCCTTTGTGTCCCCAGCTGTGTACCCCGCTGTGTCCCGCTGTGTCCCCGCTGTATCGACGCTGTGTCCCGCTGTGTCCTCGCTGTGTTCCCCGCTGTGTCCCGTTGTTTACTCCTCTGTGTCCCCCGCTGTGTCCCCACTGTGTCCCCGCTCGGTCCCGCTGTGTCCCGCTGGGTCCCCTGCTGTGTCCCAAGTGTGTCCCGCTGTGTCCCTCTGTGTCCCGCTGTGTCCTCGCAATATCTCCCCCTCTATCCCGCTGTGTCCTCCCTGTGTCCCCTGCTGTGTCCCGCTGTGCCCCCTCTGTGTCCCGCTGTGTCACGCTGTGTCCCCCCCTCTGTCTCCCGCTGTGTCCGGCTGTGTTCCCCGCTGTGTCCCGCTCTGTCCACGCTGTGTCACGCTTTGTCCAGCTTTGTCCCCGCTGTGTCCCACTGTGTCCCCTGCTCTGTCTCCTGCTGTGTCCGGCTGTGTTCCCCGCTGTGTCCCGCTGTGTCCCGCTGTGTCCCCACGGTGTCACCCCTGTGTCCCCGCTGTGTCCCGCTGTGTCTTCCCTGTGTCCCAGGCTGTGGCCCGCTGTGTCCACCGCTGTGTCCCCCGCTTTGTCCTGCTGTGTCCCTGCAGTGTCCCCGC
>NW_012325178.1:0-1388 GCF_000151885.1 Dipodomys ordii
ATGAAATTTATGGTGTCTTTGTGGTCCAAGTGGTAGGTATATTAGTTAGAGAAAAACAAGGCCCCTCCGCAACACGTCGGTTGGCAGTCGAAACCCCGCCCTACCCCTCCCAGTCGTCATGGCTACGACAGAGGAAAAGCAAATGATGATAATAATGAATCATAACAAACTATATGTATGTGTATGTCAGAACTCTCACTCCCCACTGCCGGGTAGGTGAGGACTGACTGACTGAGTGAGTGACTGACCCGACCCGTGTTTTGCCCCTCCCGCCGCCCCATCCACCTTGTCGACGGCGAACGCGCGCCATCTAGTGGTGGTTTTGTGAATTGCAGTTTTCTCTCATGAAATGCATGGGGGAAAAAAAAGAACAAACAAACCACGCACTGACTGACTGAGAAAACCGGCCCAGGCTGGCTGGCCCCGAGAGAGACTGCCTTCTTTTCAGAGAAGGGGTGGGGTGGGGATGATGATGTGCCTCGTTGGAGTATGGGGCCCATGCATAGGCAGGCAGGCAGGCAGGCAGGCTCGGAGTGGGACCGTTGTGTGTTGGAGCGCCAGTACAGTAGCTCAAGGCCCAGGATTGACTGGCAAGTCGAGAGGAAACGGAGGGAGGGGGTGCGGGCGGGCGGGCGGGCGGGAGAGAGAATTCAAACGAGAGAGAGAGAGAGAGAGACAGACAGACAGACAGACAGACAGACAGAGACAAAGAGACACACAGAGAGAGAAATAGAGAAACAGAAACAGAGAGACAAGAGACAGAGACGTGGTGAATTGGTCCGGCTGGACTACATACATGCTCTGTCGCGTCCGATCTTTGAGTTTCCTCAAAGATGCGCGCACCCACACACACAGATACACTGAGGTGCCCTCTGCCCCCTCTTCTCTCCTCTCCAATTCCCCCGCCCCCTCCCCCCTCCCCCCTGTCAGGCACCAGAAATGAGATCCCTCCCCTTCGCCTATTGCGTCAATTACAAACAAAAGGCAGCGTGAGATTCAAGCAAATTTGTTTTATTTTGTTCCGAGGGTAGGGTTGTGGATTTTGGTGCCACGGGGGGGGGTCGGAGGTCGTGGTCGTGGTCGAGTAATCGCCTGCGGGGGGGGGGTGAGGATGGACGGTTACGCCACCTGCATGGATGGCTCGCGTTCCCCTCTGGCTGTCTGGTTGCCGCTGAGTGCTTCAGATATCACCATCCGGTCAGGAAGCAGGGGCTGGAAGATAAAGAGATATTAAAGAGATAATTAGGAGCAGGACTCCAGGGAAGCCCGAAGGGGGGGGGCGGGGGGAGGGTTGAGGGAGAGAATGGTGGAGAGGAGGGGAGACGGATCTATCCAGGGAACGAGCGACTCCTCCCCATGACACCAAATGTTGAGTTGGCTATAAATGA
>NW_012325179.1:0-1388 GCF_000151885.1 Dipodomys ordii
TGGTTCGTTATGCCATGGATATATTAGGCTCTACTATTCAAAATTATAATTAGATTACAATCAAAATTTTGAAAATCTCCCCCTCCGCAACACGTCGACTGGCGGTCGGAACCCCGCCCTCCCCCCTCCCCGTCGTCATGGCTACGACAGAGGAAAAGCAAATGATGATAATAATGAATCATAACAACCTATATGTATGTGTATGTCAGAACTCTCACTCCCCACTGCCGGGTAGGTGAGGACTGACTGACTGACTGAGTCACTGACCCGACCCTTGTTTTGCCCCTCCCGCCGCCCCATCCACCTTGTCGACGGCGAACGCGCGCCATCTAGTGGTGGTTTTGTGAATTGCAGTTTTCTCTCATGAAATGCATTGGGGAACAAAAAGAACAAACAAACCACGCACTGACTGACTGAGAAAACCGGCCCAGGCTGGCTGGCCCCGAGAGAGACTGCCTTCTTTTCAGAGAAGGGGTGGGGTGGGGATGATGATGTGCCTCGTTGGAGTATGGGGCCCATGCATAGGCAGGCAGGCAGGCAGGCAGGCTCGGAGTGGGACCGTTGTGTGTTGGAGCGCCAGTACAGTAGCTCAAGCCCCAGGATTGACTGGCAAGTCGAGAGGAAAAGGAGGGAGGGAGTGCGGGCGGGCGGGCGGGCGGGAGAGAGAATTCAAACGAGAGACAGAGAGAGAGAGAGAGAGACAGACAGACAGACAGACAGACAGACAGACAGACAGACAGAGACAAAGAGAGACACAGAGAGAGAAATAGAGAAACAGAAACAGAGAGACAAGAGACAGAGACGTGGTGAATTGGTCCGGCTGGACTACATACATGCTCTGTCGCGTCCGATCTTTGAGTTTCCTCAAAGATGCATGCACGCACACACACAGATACACTGAGATGCCCTCTGCCCCCTCTTCTCTCCTCTCCAATTCCCCCGCCCCCTCCCCGCTCCCCCCCCATCAGGCACCAGAAATGAGATCCCTCCCGTTCGCCTATTGCGTCAATTACAAACAAAAGACAACGTGAGATTCAAGCAAATTTGTTTTATTTTGTTCCGAGGGTAGGGTTGTGGATTTTGGTTCGGGGGGGGTGGGTCGGAGGTCGTGGTTGTGGTCGAGTAATCGCCTGCGGGGGGGGGGTGAGGATGGACGGTTACGCCACCTGCATGGATGGCTAGCGTTCCCCTCTGGCTGTCTGGTTGCCGCTGAGTGCTTCAGATATCACCATCCGGTCAGGAAGCAGGGGCTGGAAGATAAAGAGATATTAAAGAGATAATTAGGAGCAGGACTCCAGGGAAGCCCGAACGCGGGGGGGGGGGCGGGGGTAGTGGGGAGGGAGAGAATGGTGGAGAGGAGGGGAGACGGATCTTCCAGGAACGAGTGA
>NW_012325180.1:0-1388 GCF_000151885.1 Dipodomys ordii
TCATCTTATTCTGCATCTTCTTCTGTTTCAATTTCTCCTTCTTCTGCTTTTCATTCTGCTTCTGCTTCTCCTGCTTCTGCTTCTTCAGCTTCTCCTTCTCATTCTCCTTCTCTTTCTGCTTCTGCTTATCCTTCTGTTTCTCCTACTCCTAATACTTCTCGTTCTCCTTCTCCTTCTTCTTCTTCTGCTTCTCCTGCTGCTTCCTCTTCTGCTTCTTCTGCTTTTTCTGTTTCTTCTTCTTCTGCTTCTTCTGCTTCTCCTTCTGCTTCTGCTTCTCCTTCTGCTTCTGCTTCTGCTCTTCTCCTTCTTCTGTTTCTTCTGTTTCTGCTTCTCCTGCTTCTTCTTCTTCTTCTGCTTCTCCTACTTCTCTTTCTGCTTCTCCGTCTCCTTCTCCTTCTCCTTCAATTTCTCCTTCTTGTGCTTCTTATTCTGCTTCTGTTTCTCCTGTTTCTGCTTCTTCTGTTTCTCCTTCTGCTTCTCTTTCTGCTTCTAATTATGCTTCTGCTCCTCCTACTCCTACTCCTTCTCTTTCTCCTTCTTCTTCTGCTTCTCGTTCTGCTTCTGCTACTCCTTCTTCTGCTTGTTCTATTTCTTCTGCTTCTTCTTTTCCAGCTTCTGCTGCTTCTGCTTGTCCTTCCGCTTCACGTTCTCCTTCTGCTTCTTGGGATTCTGCTTCTCCTGCTACTGCTTCTTCTGCTTCTCTTTCTGCTTCTTCTCTTTCTGCTTCTCCTTCTGCAGCTCATTCTGCTCCTTCTGCTCCTTCTCCTTCTTCTGATTCTTCTTCATCTTCTTCTTCTTCTTCTTCTTCTTCTTCTTCTTCTTCTTCTTCTTCTTCTTCTTCTTCTTCTTCTTCTTCTTCTTCTTCTTCTTCTTCTTCTTCTTCTTCTTCTTCTTCTGCTTCTCCCGATTCTGCTTCTTCTGCTTCTCCTTCCTTTCCTCTGCTTCTGCTTCTCCTTCTCCTCCTTCTGCTTCTCTTTCTGCTTCTGCTTCTTCTGGATCTCCAACTAATCCTTCTTCTTCTCCTTCTGTTTCTGCTTCTCTTTCTGCTTCTTCATCTCCTTCTGCTTCACCGTCTGCTGCTCCTTCTCCTTCTTCTGTTTCTCCCTCTGCTTCTGCTTCTGCTTCTTATGCTTCTTCTTATTCTTCTGCTTCTCCTGCTTCTACTTCTTATGCTTCTACTGCTTCTGCTTCTTCTGCTTTTACTTCTCTTTCTGCTTCTGCTTCTCCTGCTTGTTTTTCTGCTTCTTCTGCTGCTTCTCCTTCTGCTGCTTCTTCTACTTCTCCTTCTGCTTCTCTTTTTGCTTCTCCTTCTGCTTCTGCTTCTTCTGTTTCTAGTACCTGAATTTCGTGGTTCTACTTCTTCTGCTGCTTCTCCTTCTGCTTCTGCT
>NW_012325181.1:0-1388 GCF_000151885.1 Dipodomys ordii
GCTTATCTTTTCTTCTGTTTCTGCTTCTCCTGCTCTGCTCTATTCTCTCCTTATGCTCTCCTTTCTCTCTCTCTCTCTCTCTCTCATCATCATCTCTCATCTCTTTTCTCTCATCTTCTCTTTATCTGCTTCTTCTTTTCCTGCTTCTTCTGCTTCCACTCCTTCTCTTTCTTCTTCTCATTCTGCTTCTGCTTCTCCTTCTGCTTCTCCTATTGCTTCTGCGGCTCTTCCTTCTCCTTCTGCTGCTTCTACTTCTCCTTCTGCTTCTGCTACTTCTGCTTCTCCTGCTTCTCCTTATGCATCTTCTTCTGCTTCTGCTTCTCCTTGTGCTTCTTCTTCTGCTTCTGTTTCTCCTTCTGTTTCTCCTTCTGCTTCTTCTGCTTCTCCTTCTGATTCTCCTTCTCCTTCTCCTTCTGTTTCTCTTTCTCCTTCTTGTTCTCCTGCTTTTCCTTCTGCTGCAACTGCTACTGCTTCTGCTTCTTCTGTTTCTTCTGCTTCTCCTTCTGCTTTTGATTCTCTTTCTGCTTCTGCTTCTCCTTCAGCTTCTCATTCTGCTTCTCCAGATTCTGCTTCTTCTGCTTCTCCTTCTGCTTCAGGTTCTGCTTCTGATTCTTCGGATTCTTATGCTTCTGATTCTCCTGCTTCTGCTTCTTCTGCTTCCCCTCCTTCTCTTTCTACTTCTCCTTCTGTTTCTGCTTCTCCTTCTGCTTCTGCTTCTTGTCCTTCTCCTGTTTCTTCTGCTTCTGCTTCTCCTGCTTCTTCGTTTTCTGCTTTTCCTGCTTCTCTTTCTGCTTCTGCTTCTCCTTAGGCTTATGCTCCTTCTCCTTCTGTTTCTTCTTCTTCTGCTTCTCCCGCTTCTGCTTCTTCTGCTTCTCCTGCTTCTCGTTCTGCTTCTTTTCGTCGGCTTCTCTTCCTACTTCTGCTTCTTCAGCTTCTGCTTCTTCTTTTAGTTCTTCTCCTTCTGCTTCTGCTTCTTCTGCTTCTCCTGCTTCTCCTTCTGCATCTCCTTCTGCTTTTGCTTTTCCTTGTGCTTCTTCTTCTGCTTCTGCTTCTCCTTCTCCTTCTTCTGCTTCGTCTGCTACTGCTCCTTCTGCTTTTCCTGATTCTCTTTCTGCTTCTCCTGTTTCTCCTTCTCCTTCTCGTTCTTCTGCTATTTCTTGTGCTTCTTTTTCTGCTTCTACATCTTCAGCTTCTTCTGTTACTGCTTCTGTTTCTTCTGCTTCTCCTTCTGCTTCTCCTTCTGCTTTTGCTTCTCTTTCTGCTTCTGCTATTCCTTCTGCTTCTCCAGATTCTGCTTCTTCTGCTTCTCCGTCTGCTTCTCCTTCTGTTTCTCCTTCTCCTTCTCGTTCTTCTGCTATTTCTTGTGCTTCTTTTTCTGCTTCTACATG
>NW_012325182.1:0-1388 GCF_000151885.1 Dipodomys ordii
AATCAGGCAGTGGGAGTCGGCCGCAAAGAATCAAGAGGAGGTATCGGACCTTTTGTAATCATTTTCTGTGTTAAAAGGGATCTGCGAGCGGGTTCAGTAATGATTCGACTGACAGCAGATATCCCCGCCCCCCCCCCCGCCTTCGGGCTTCCCTGGAGTCCTGCTCCTAATTATCTCTTTAATATCTCTTTATCTTCCAGCCCCTGCTTCCTGACCGGATGGTGATATCTGAAGCACTCAGCGGCAACCAGACAGCCAGAGGGGAACGCGAGCCATCCATGCAGGTGGCGTAACCGTCCATCCTCACCCCCCCCCCTCAAGCGATTACTCGACCACGACCACGACCTCCGACCCCCCCCCCCGCACCAAAATCCACAACCCTACCCTCGGAAAAAAATAAAACAAATTTGCTTGAATCTCACGCTGCCTTTTGTTTGTAATTGACGCAATAGGCGAAGGGGAGGGATCTCATTTCTGGTGCCTGACGGGGTGGGGGAGGGGGGAGGGGGCGGGGGAATTGGAGAGGAAAGAAGAGGGGGCAGAGGGCATCTCAGTGTATCTGTGTGTGTGCGTGCGTGCATCTTTGAGGAAACTCAAAGATCGGACGCGACAGAGCATGTATGTAGTCCAGCTGGACCAATTCACCACGTCTCTGTCTCTTGTCTCTCTGTTTCTGTTTCTCTATTTCTCTCTCTGTGTCTCTCTTTGTCTCTGTCTGTCTGTCTGTCTGTCTGTCTGTCTGTCTGTCTGTCTGTCTGTCTCTCTCTCGTTTGAATTCTCTCTCCCGCCCGCCTGCCCGCCCGCACTCCCTCCCTCCTTTTCCTCTCGACTTGCCAGTCAATCCTGGGGCTTGAGCTACTGTACTGGCGCTCCAACACACAACGGTCCCACTCCGAGCCTGCCTGCCTGCCTGCCTGCCTATGCATGGGCCCCATACTCCAACGAGGCACATCATCATCCCCACCCCACCCCTTCTCTGAAAAGAAGGCAGTCTCTCTCGGGGCCAGCCAGCCTGGGCCGGTTTTCTCAGTCAGTCAGTGCGTGGTTTGTTTGTTCTTTTTTTTCCCCCATGCATTTCATGAGAGAAAACTGCAATTCACAAAACCACCACTAGATGGTGCGCGTTCGCCGTCGACAAGGTGGATGGGGCGGCGGGAGGGGCAAAACATGGGTCGGGTCAGTCACTCACTCAGTCAGTCAGTCCTCACCTACCCGGCAGTGGGGAGTGAGTGTTCTGACATACACATACATATAGGTTGTTATGATTCATTATTATCATCATTTGCTTTTCCTCTGTCGTAGCCATGACGACGGGGAGGGGGAGGGCGGGGTTTCGACCGCCAGCCGACGTGTTGCGGAGGGGGAGGGGGAGGGGGAGGAGTCGCTCG
>NW_012325183.1:0-1388 GCF_000151885.1 Dipodomys ordii
GTGAATGGGAGTGACTAAGGCTATTCAATCAAGGGAAAAATGGAAAAGCAGTATCATAAATAGGATGTAAAATAACAAAGAGCTTTTTTATACTCAAGGAAAATCACTTCATAGGATCACAATTAGAGAAGTAAGGAATTGTAAGAAACGATAATGGACATGTTAACAAATGAAAGTTTTCTATTAAAGAATGATACCTCAGAGAAAGTCTGAAAGAAAACCTCAATGATCTACCCTATGTTTATAATTTGTCCTTGGGAGCAGTTTAGAGCACACTCCCCCCGCTCCCCCCCCCGCCTTCGGGCTTCCCTGGTGTCCTGCTCCTAATTATCTCTTTAATATCTCTTTATCTTCCAGGCCCTGCTTCCTGACCGGATGGTGATATCTGAAGCACTCAGCGGCAACCAGACAGCCAGAGGGGAACGCGAGCCATCCATGCAGGAGTCGTAACCGTCCATCCTCACCCCCCCGCCGCAGGCGATTACTCGACCACGACCACGACCTCCGACCCCCCCCCCCGCACCAAAATCCACAACCCTACCCTCGGAACAAAATAAAACAAATTTGCTTGAATCTCACGCTGCCTTTTGTTTGTAATTGACGCAATAGGCGAAGGGGAGGGATCTCATTTCTGGTGCCTGACGGGGGGGGGAGGGGGGCGGGGGCGGGGGAATTGGAGAGGAGAGAAGAGGGGGCCGAGGGCATCTCAGTGTATCTGTGTGTGTGCGTGCGTGCATCTTTGAGGAAACTCAAAGATCGGACGCGACAGAGCATGTATGTAGTCCAGCCGGACCAATTCACCACGTCTCTGTCTCTTGTCTCTCTGTTTCTGTTTCTCTATTTCTCTCTCTGTGTCTCTCTTTGTCTCTGTCTGTCTGTCTGTCTGTCTCTCTCTCTCTCTCTCTCTCTCTCTCTCTCTCGTTTGAATTCTCTCTCCCGCCCGCCCGCCCGCCCGCACTCCATCCCTCCTTTTCCTCTCGACTTGCCAGTCAATCCTGGGGCTTGAGCTACTGTACTGGCGCTCCAACACACAACGGTCCCACTCTGAGCCTGCCTGCCTGCCTGCCTGCCTATGCATGGGCCCCATACTCCAACGAGGCACATCATCATCCCCACCCCACCCCTTCTCTGAAAAGAAGGCAGTCTCTCTCGGGGCCAGCCAGCCTGGGCCGGTTTTCTCAGTTAGTCAGTGCGTGGTTTGTTTGTTCTTTTTTTTCCCACACCCATTTCATGAGAGAAAACTGCAATTCACAAAACCACCACTAGATGGCGCGCTTCGCCGTCGACAAGGTGGATGGGGCGGCGGGAGGGGCAAAACACGGGTCGGGTCAGTTACTAAACTCAGTCAGTCAGTCCTCACCTACCCGGCAGTGGGGAGTGAGAATTCT
>NW_012325184.1:0-1388 GCF_000151885.1 Dipodomys ordii
TGTGTCCCCGCTGTGTCCTACTGTGTCCCCATGTGTCACGCTGTGTCCTCTCTGTGTATCACTCTGTGTCCCGCTGTATCCTCGCTGTGTCCCACACTGTGTCCCCGCTGTGAACGAGCTGTGTCCCTGCTGTGTCACTGCTGTGTCGCACTGTGTCCCGCTGTGTCCTGCTGTGTCCGACTCTGTGTCTCCCGCTCTGTCCCGCTGTGTCCCCGCTGTGTCCCCTGTTATGTCCCGCTGTGTCCCACTGTGTCCAGCTGTGTCCCCGCTGTGTCACCTGCTGTGTCCCGCTGGGTCCCCTGCTGTGTCCCCGGCTGTGTCCCGCTCTTTCCCGCAGTGTCCCGCTGTGTCCTTGCTGTGTCCCCATTTGTGTCCCGCTGTGTCCTCTCTGTGTCCCCCGCTGTGTCCCGCTGTGTCCCCATTTGTCACGCTGTGTCCTCTCTGTGTATCCCTCTGTGTCCCGCTCTGTCCTCGCTGTGTCCCCCACTGTGTCCAGGCTGTGACCCGCGGTATCCCTGCTGTGTCCCCCGCTGTGTCCCGCTGTGTCCCCGCTGGGTCCCGCTGTGTCCCGCTGTGTCCCGCTGTGTCCCCGATGTCCACCGCTGTGTCCCGTTGTGTCCCCTCTGTCTGAATGTGTGTCCCCGCTGTCCCCCGCTGTGTCCCCGCTGTGTCCCGCTGTGTCCTCGCTGTGTCACCAGCTGTGTCCCGCTGTGTCCCCCGCTGTGTCCCCCACTGTGTCCCGCTGTGTCCCCCGCTGTCCACCAGTGTGTCACCGCTCTCCCCCGCTCTATCCCACGCTGTGTCACCGCTCTCCCCCGCTCTATCCCACTGTGTCCCTGCTGTGTCTCCGCTGTGTCCCGCTGTGTCCCTGGTGTGTCTTCCCTGTGTAACTGCTGAGTCCCTCTGTGTCCCCGCTGTGTCCCACTGTGTCCCCCGCTGTGTCCCCGCTGTGTCCCCACTGTGTCCTCCTGTGTCCCGCTGTGTCCTCGCTGTGTCCTTCTGTATCCCGCTGTGTCCCCCGCTGTGTCCCCCACTATTTCTCTGCTGTGACCCGCTGTGTCCATGCTATGTCCCACTCTGTGTCCCACTGTGTCCCCCGCTGTGTCCCCGCTGTGTCATCCTGTGTCCCGCATTGTCCTCGCTGTGTGTTTCTGTATCCCGCTGTGTCCCCCGCTGTGTACTCCACTATTTCTCCGCTGCGTCCAGCTGTGTCCCCCGCTGTGTTCCCCGCTGTGTCCTGCTGTGTCCCGATATGTCCCACTCTTCCGCTACTGTGTCCCCCACTGTGTCCCTTTGCGTACCCCACTGTGTCCCGCTGTGTCACCCGCTGTGTACACCCCGCTGTGTCCCCCGATGTGTCCCCACTGTGTGCCGCTGTACCCCACTGA
>NW_012325185.1:0-1388 GCF_000151885.1 Dipodomys ordii
AATTATTTAAGCTATAGGCAAGACCCGCTTTTCCAATTGTACCAATTGCTCTGCCAGCCCATAGGGAAACTGGGATCCTGTACTCGGTATGCACACCACAGCTTTTCCATTCAGAGCTCCGGCTGGTTCTTTATAGGCACTGCGTGGGCGCGATCTACATAGCGCTCCCCCTCCGCAACACATCGGTTGGCGGTCGAAACCCCGCCCTCCCCCCTCCCCGTCGTCATGGCTACGACAGAGGAAAAGCAAATGATGATAATAATGAATCATAACAACCTATATGTATGTGTATGTCAGAACTCTCACTCCCCACTGCCGGGTAGGTGAGGACTGACTGACTGAGTGAGTGACTGACCCGACCCGTGTTTTGCCCCTCCCGCCGCCCCATCCACCTTGTCGACGGCGAACGCGCGCCATCTAGTGGTGGTTTTGTGAATTGCAGTTTTCTCTCATGAAATGCATGGGGGAAAAAAAAGAACAAACAAACCACGCACTGACTGACTGAGAAAACCGGCCCAGGCTGGCTGGCCCCGAGAGAGACTGCCTTCTTTTCAGAGAAGGGGTGGGGTGGGGATGATGATGTGCCTCGTTGGAGTATGGGGCCCATGCATAGGCAGGCAGGCAGGCAGGCAGGCTCGGAGTGGGACCGTTGTGTGTTGGAGCGCCAGTACAGTAGCTCAAGCCCCAGGATTGACTGGCAAGTCGAGAGGAAAAGGAGGGAGGGAGTGCGGGCAGGCGGGCGGGCGGGAGAGAGAATTCAAACGAGAGAGAGAGAGAGAGAGAGACAGACAGACAGACAGACAGACAGACAGACAGACAGAGACAAGGAGAGACACAGAGAGAGAAATAGAGAAACAGAAACAGAGAGACAAGAGACAGAGACGTGGTGAATTGGTCCGGCTGGACTACATACATGCTCTGTCGCGTCCGATCTTTGAGTTTCCTCAAAGATGCACGCACGCACACACACAGATACACTGAGATGCCCTCTGCCCCCTCTTCTCTCCTCTCCAATTCCCCCGCCCCCTCCCCCCGCCCCCCCCGTCAGGCACCAGAAATGAGATCCCTCCCCTTCGCCTATTGCGTCAATTACAAACAAAAGGCACCGTGAGATTCAAGCAAATTTGTTTTATTTTGTTCCGAGGGTAGGGTTGTGGATTTTGGTGCGGGGGGGGTCGGAGGTCGTGGTCGAGTAATCGCCTGCGGGGGGGGGGTGAGGATGGACGGTTACGCCACCTGCATGGATGGCTCGCGTTCCCCTCTGGCTGTCTGGTTGCCGCTGAGTGCTTCAGATATCACCATCCGGTCAGGAAGCAGGGGCTGGAAGACAAAAAGATATTAAAGAGATAATTAGGAGCAGGACTCCAGGATAGCCCGAAGGCGGGGGG
>NW_012325186.1:0-1388 GCF_000151885.1 Dipodomys ordii
TTACAGAATAAAGATCTCGAACCAAGGTCAGGTAGCTTTCTGCAATACCCGTCATCTTCAGTGACCGTATCGATTGGGAATACTGGACACCGTATAGATAATTGGTAGAACAATGGGTGAGATATGTTTATACAGCCTGTTGTTTCTAGGTATTATTGACAATTACATACACACATCCCTCTCGTTCTAATCTATTTTTTCACATAAATAAGTAAGTTGTAGACACGTGCTGTTGTTTTTTTCCTCGACTGTGATTCTACTAGATCTTTCTTGCTCCTTACTCGATCCCACCGCCCCCCCCCAGCCTTCGGGCTTCCCTGGAGTCCTGCTCCTAATTATCTCTTTAATATCTCTTTATCTTCCAGCCCTGCTTCCTGACCGGATGGTGATATCTGAAGCACTCAGCGGCAACCAGACAGCCAGAGGGGAACGCGAGCCATCCATGCAGGTGGCGTAACCCTCCATCCTCACCCCCCCCGCAGGCGATTACTCGACCACGACCACGACCTCCGACCCCCCCCCCCGCACCAAAATCCACAACCCTACCCTCGGAACAAAATAAAACAAATTTGCTTGAATCTCACGCTGCCTTTTGTTTGTAATTGACGCAATTAGCGAAGGTGAGGGATCTCATTTCTGGTGCCTGACGGGGGGGGAGGGGGGAGGGGGCGGGGGAATTGGAGAGGAGAGAAGAGGGGGCAGAGGGCATCTCAGTGTATCTGTGTGTGTGCGTGCGCGCATCTTTGAGGACACTCAAAGATCGGACGCGACAGAGCATGTATGTAGTCCAGCCGGACCAATTCACCACGTCTCTGTCTCTTGTCTCTCTGTTTCTGTTTCTCTATTTCTCTCTCTGTGTCTCTCTTTGTCTCTGTCTGTCTGTCTTTCTGTCTGTCTGTCTGTCTGTCTGTCTGTCTGTCTGTCTCTCTCTCTCTCTCTCTCTCGTTTGAATTCTCTCTCCCGCCCGCCCACCCGCCCGCACTCCCTCCCTCCTTTTCCTCTCGACTTGCCAGTCAATCCTGGGGCTTGAGCTACTGTACTGGCGCTCCAACACACAACGGTCCCACTCCGAGCCTGCCTGCCTGCCTGCCTATGCATGGGCCCCATACTCCAACGAGGCACATCATCATCCCCACCCCACCCCTTCTCTGAAAAGAAGGCAGTCTCTCTCGGGGCCAGCCAGCCTGGGCCGGTTGTCTCAGTCAGTCAGTGCGTGGTTTGTTTGTTCTTTATTTTCCCCCATGCATTTCATGAGAGAAAACTGCAATTCACAAAACCACCGCTAGATGGCGCGCGTTCGCCGTCGACAAGGTGGATGGGGCGGCGGGAGGGGCAAAACACGGGTCGGGTCAGTCACTCACTCAGTCAGTCAGTCCTCACCTACCTGA
>NW_012325187.1:0-1387 GCF_000151885.1 Dipodomys ordii
TCACAGAAGGAGAAGCAGCAGAAGAAGCAGAAAAACAAGCAGGAGAAGCAGAAGCAGAAAGAGAAGTAGAAGCAGAAGAAGCAGAAGCAGAAGAAGAAGCAGTAGAAGCATAAGAAGCAGAAGCAGGAGAAGCAGAAGAAAAAGAAGAAGCATAAGAAGCAGAAGCAGAAGCAGAGGGAGAAACAGAAGAAGGAGAAGGAGCAGCAGAAGGTGAAGCAGAAGGAGATGCAGAAACAGAAAGAGAAGCAGAAACAGAAGGAGAAGAAGAAGGATTAGTTGGAGAATCAGAAGAAGCAGAAGCAGAAGCAGAAAGAGAAGCAGAAGAAGGAGAAGGAGAAGCAGAAGCAGAGGAAAGGAAGGAGAAGCAGAAGAAGCAGAAGCGGGAGAAGCAGAAGAAGAAGAAGAAATAGAAGAAGGAGAAGGAGCAGAAGGAAAAGCAGAAGCAGAAGGAGAAGCAGAAAGAGAAGCATAAGAAGCAGTAGCAGGAGAAGCAGAAGCAGAAGAAACAGAAGAAGCCCAAGAACCAGAAGGAGAACCTGAAGCAGAAGGAGAAGCAGAAGCAGCAGAAGCTGGAAAAGCAGAAGCAGAAGAAACAGAACAAGCAGAAGAAGCAGAAGCAGAACGAGAAGCAGAAGAAGAAGAAGGAGAAAGAGAAGGATTACGAGTAGGAGGAGCAGAAGCAGAAGGAGAAACAGAAGAAGCAGAAGCAGGAGAAGCAGAAGCAGAAGCAGAATGAGAAGCACAAGAAGGAGAAATTGAAGGAGAAGGAGAATGGCACGGAGAAGCAGAAGGAGAAGTAGGAGAAGCAGAAGAAGAAAAAGCAGGAGAAGTAGAAGCAGAAGAAGGAGAAGAGCAGAAGCAGAAGGAGAAACAGAAGCAGAAGGAAAAGCAGAAGAAGCAGAAGCTGATGCAGAAGAAGAAGAAGAAACAGAAAAAGCAGAAGAAGCAGAAGAAGAAGCAGCAGGAGAAGCAGAAGAAGAAGAACGAGAAAGAGAAAGAGAAGGAGAACCAGAAGGATAAGCAGAAGCAGAAAGAGAAGCAGGAGAAGCAGAAGAAGCAGGAGAAGCAGAAGCAGAAGAAAAAGAAGAATCATAAGTAGCAGAAGCAGAGGGAGAAACAGAAGAAGGAGAAAGAGCAGCAGAAGGTGAAGCAGAAGGAGATGCAGAAGCAGATAGAGAAGCAGAAACAGAAGGAGAAGAAGGAGAAGTTGGAGAATCAGAAGAAGCAGAAGCAGAAGCAGAAAGAGAAGGAGAAGAAGGAGAAGGAGAAGCAGAAGGAGAAGGACAAGCAGGAGAAGCAGAAGAAGCAGAAGCGGGAGAAGCAGAAGAAGAAGAAACAGAAGAAGGAGAAGGAGCAGAAGGAGAAGCAGAAGCAGAAGGAGAAGCTG
>NW_012325188.1:0-1387 GCF_000151885.1 Dipodomys ordii
CACGTGATCGGACAGACATACAGAGATTATAAATCTGCTGTATCGTTCACTACATGGGCTTTAGTCTCCAAGTCAGAAAGATAGGAATGCAAATCCAGACGTAGTACATGAGAAACCTTTAGAGCCTGTTATCAGTTTAATAGAAGGATGCTGATATCCATCTCTGAGAGCTGCTTAGAGATTTTCTCAGAATTCTAGTTATATTCTACAACCTCATCACAACCCTATATTATCCACCCACATACACAACGCATGAGTTTCTGGACCAGTCAACTTGACTTGAAAAAAGTGGCCCTCCCTCTTCAAGGCTAATGCTGATCAATGCTGGCCTTCAATCATGGCCTGTTTCTCCTTGGCCAGATTCAGTTTATGCTTTATGGTCTGAATGGTCTCAGTCGAACCCCCTAGCCTCTTAACTGCAGGTTGACATACGCTCCTCAGGTATGAGGTGGGAGTGACCCACCCTCCTTCCTTCTCCTTCTCTCCTTCTCTGCTGGTATTATCAGGGTCTGCTAGAAAAATGTCAGCTCCCAGGGGCAATAAGCCTCTCTCTCTCTCTCTCTCTCTCTCTCTCTCTCTCTATCTCTCTCTCTCTCTCTCTCTCTCTTTCTCCCTCTCTTTCTCTCTCTCTCTCTCTCTCTCTCTCTCTCTCTCTCTATCTCTCTCTCTCTCTGTCTCAGTATCTGTCTCTCTTCTTCTTCTTCTTCTTCTTCTTCTTCTTCTTCTTCTTCTTCTGTATCTACTGTTTCTGCTTCTCCTGCTTCTGCATTTGTGCTTCTCCTGCTTCTCTTTATTCTTCTCATTCTTCTGCTTCTCCTTCTGCTTCTCCTATTGCTTCTGCTGCCCTTCCTTCTCCTTCTCCTTCTCCTACTTCTGCTTCTCCTTCTGCTTCTGCTTCTTCTGCTTCTCCTGCTTCTCCTTCTGCATCTTCTCCTGCTTCTGCTTCTCCTTCTGCTGCTTCTTCTGCTTCTGCTTCTCCTTCTTCTTCTGCTTCTTCTTCTGATTCTCTTTCTGCTTCTCCTTCTCCTTCTCGTTCTTCTGCTTTTCCTACTGCTTTTCCTTCTGCTTCTGCTACAACGACTACTGCTTCTGCTTCTTTTGTTTCTTCTGCTTCTACTTCTGCTTTTGATTCTCTTTCTGCTTCTGCTTCTCCTGCTTCTCATTCTGCTTCTCCAGATTCTGCTTCTTCTACTTCTCCTGCTTCAGGTTCTGCTTCTGCTTCTTCGGATTCTTATGCTTCTGCTTCTTCTGCTTCCCCTCCTTCTCTTTCTGCTTCTCCTTCTGTTTCTGCTTCTCTTTCTGCTTCTCCTTCTGCTTCTCCTTCTGCTTCTGCTACTTCTCCTTCTTCTTTTTTTCTTCTTCTTCTCCGTCTCCTGCTTCTCGTTCT
>NW_012325189.1:0-1387 GCF_000151885.1 Dipodomys ordii
ATGGAGGAGAAGCCCTAGCTGGGGCATCCAGTCTCCGTTCATTTGAGCTTTGAACAAATGCAAAAGGGCCCTTCCTCTGGAGCCCCGCGGAACCCACCGCGCTCCCATGAAGGTGGGTGTCAGCAGAGGCCCCCGGGAATGGGCCCTGTCCGACCTACGATCAGGCATGAGGAGCAGGGGTGCAGCCATGGGGGCTCCAAGTTTGTAGTTGTTGTTTTGGGCACTACTGAGGCTTAAATCATAGTCCTGGCCACTGCCCCTTACTTTTCGATCAAGGAGGGTGCTCTACCCTTTTCTATTTTTATTTTACTAGTACTTCATTGGAGAGAGAGAGTCTTAGGACTCTCTCGTCCAGGCTGTCTGTGAACTGTGATCCCCAGATCTCAGCATCCTGAGTAGCTAGCATTATGGGCCTGAGTCACCAGTGCCCATCTTAAGTTAAATGATTATGATGATTCCTCCCCCCGCCCCCCCACCTTCGGGCTTCCCTGGAGTCCTGCTCCTAATTATCTCTTTAATATCTCTTTATCTTCCAGCCCCTGCTTCCTGACCGGATGGTGATATCTGAAGCACTCAGCGGCAACCAGACAGCCAGAGGGGAACGCGAGCCATCCATGCAGGTGGCGTAACCGTCCATCCTCACCCCCCCCGCAGGCGATTACTCGACCACGACCACGACCTCCGACCCCACCCCCGCACCAAAATCCACAACCCTACCCTCGGAACAAAATAAAACAAATTTGCTTGAATCTCACGCTGCCTTTTGTTTGTAATTGACGCAATAGGCGAAGGGGAGGGATCTCATTTCTGGTGCCTGACGGGAGGGGAGGGGGGAGGGGGCGGGGGAATTGGAGAGGAGAGAAGAGGGGGCAGAGGGCATCTCAGTGTATCTGTGTGTGTGCGTGCGTGCATCTTTGAGGAAACTCAAAGATCGGACGGGACAGAGCATGTATGTAGTCCAGCCGGACCAATTCACCACGTCTCTGTCTCTTGTCTCTCTGTTTCTGTTTCTCTATTTCTCTCTCTGTGTCTCTCTTTGTCTCTGTCTGTCTGTCTGTCTGTCTGTCTGTCTGTCTGTCTGTCTGTCTCTCTCTCTCTCTCTCTCTCTCGTTTGAATTCTCTCTCCCGCCCGCCCGCCCGCCCGCACTCCCTCCCTCCTTTTCCTCTCGACTTGCCAGTCAATCCTGGGGCTTGAGCTACTGTACTGGCGCTCCAACACACAACGGTCCCACTCCGAGCCTGCCTGCCTGCCTGCCTGCCTATGCATGGGCCCCATACTCCAACGAGGCACATCATCATCCCCACCCCACCCCTTCTCTGAAAAGAAGGCAGTCTCTCTCGGGGCCAGCCAGCCTGGGCCGGTTTTCTCAGTCAGTCAGTGCGTGGT
>NW_012325190.1:0-1387 GCF_000151885.1 Dipodomys ordii
TCACCATTTTTTTGTCTCTATAATTGCATTTGCATCAGAGTTGAAGAACGCACATCAGTTGTGCCAAACGTGGTTGATACAAATTGGCCGGGGCTTTGTCGACAACGTGAGGGCAATAAGTCCTGGCAAGATGCAGACAAGAGCATCAATAGGCGACTGTATCCGCGGCAACACGTAGGCTGGCGGTCGAAACCCCGCCCTCCCCCCTCCCCGTCGTCATGGCTACGACAGAGGAAAAGCAAATGATGATAATAATGAATCATAACAACCTATATGTATGTGTATGTCAGAACTCTCACTCCCCACTGCCGGGTAGGTGAGGACTGACTGACAGAGTGAGTGACTGACCCGACCCGTGTTTTGCCCCTCCCGCCACCCCATCCACCCTGTCGAGGGCGATCGCGCGCCATCCAGTGGTGGTTTTGTGAATCGCAGTTTTCTCTCATGAAATGCATGGGGGAAAAAAAAGAACAAACAAACCACGCACTGACTGACTGAGAAAACCGGCCCAGGCTGGCTGGCCCCGAGAGAGACTGCCTTCTTTTCAGAGAAGGGGTGGGGTGAGGATGATGATGTGCCTCGTTGGAGTATGGGGCCCATGCATAGGCAGGCAGGCAGGCAGGCAGGCTCGGAGTGGGACCGTTGTGTGTTGGAGCGCCAGTACAGTAGCTCAAGCCCCAGGATTGACTGGCAAGTCGAGAGGAAAAGGAGGGAGGGAGTGCGGGCGGGCGGGCGGGCGGGAGAGAGAATTCAAACGAGAGAGAGAGAGAGACAGACAGACAGGCAGACAGACAGACAGACAGACAGACAGACAGACAGAGACAAAGAGAGACACAGAGAGAGAAATAGAGAAACAGAAACAGAGAGACAAGAGACAGAGACGTGGTGAATTGGTCAGGCTGGACTACATACATGCTCTGTCGCGTCCGATCTTTGAGTTTCCTCAAAGATGCACGCACGCACACAGATACACTGAGATGCCTTCTGCCCCCTCTTCTCTCCTCTCCAATTCCCCCGCCCCCTCACCCCTCCCCCCCCGTCAGGCACCAGAAATGAGATCCCTCCCCTTCGCCTATTGCGTCGTCAATTACAAACAAAAGGCAGCGTGAGATTCAAGCAAATTTGTTTTATTTTGTTCCGAGGGTAGGGTTGTGAATTTTGGTGCGGGGGGGGGGGTTCGGAGGTCGTGGTCGTGGTCGAGTAATCGCCTGCGGGGGGGGGTGAGGATGGACGGTTACGCCACCTGCATGGATGGCTCCCGTTCCCCTCTGGCTGTCTGGTTGCCGCTGAGTGCTTCAGATATCACCATCCGGTCAGGAAGCAGGGGCTGGAAGATAAAGAGATATTAAAGAGATAATTAGGAGCAGGACTCCAGGGAAGCCCGAAG
>NW_012325191.1:0-1387 GCF_000151885.1 Dipodomys ordii
CATTCTCCTCCTTCTCCTTCTCCTACTTCTGCTGCTCCTTCATCTTCTGCTTCTTCTGCTTCTCCTGCTTCTCCTTCTGCTTGTGCTTGTCCTTATGCTTTTTCTTCTGCTTCTGCTTCTCCTTCTTTTGCTTCTCCTTTTGCTTCTGCTTCTTCTGCTTTTCCTGCTTCTTCTTCTGCTTCTGCTTCTCCTGCTTCTCCTTCTGCATCTTCTTCTGCTTCTGCTTCTCCTTCTCCTTCTTCTGCTTCTCCTTCTGATTCTCCTTCTGCTTCTTCTTCTTCTGCTTTACCTGCTTCTCTTTCTGCTTCTCCTTCTGCTTCTCCTTCTGTTTCTCCTTCTCCTTCTTGTTCTTCTGCTTTTCTTTCGGCTTCTCCTTCTGCTACAACTGCTACTGCTTCTACTTCTTCTGATTCTTCTTCTCCTTCTGTTTCTGCTTCGCTTTCTGCTTCTGCATCTCCTTCTGCTTCACCTTCTGCTGCTCTTTCTCCTTCTTCTGTTTCTCCCTCTGCTTCTTCTTCTTATGCTTCTTCTTTATCTTCTGCTTCTGCTTCTCCTGCTTCTGCTTCTTATGCTTCTAATGCTTCTTCTTCTGCTTCTGCTTCTTCTGCTTCTACTTCTCTTTGTGCTTCTGCTTCTCCTGCTTGTTTTTCTGCTTCTTCTGCTGCTTCTCCTTCTGCTGCTTCTTCTACTTCTCCTTCTCCTTCTCCTTCTCTTTTTGCTTCGCCTTCTGCTTCTGCTTCTGCTTCTTCTGTTTCTCCTGCCTGAATTTCTGATTCTAATTCTTCTGCTGCTTCTCCTTCTGCTTCTGCTTCTACTTCTGATTCTGATTCTGCTTCTTCTTCTTCTTCTCTTTCGGCTTCTCCTGCTTCTGCTTCTTG
Organism: Dipodomys ordii; assembly: GCF_000151885.1. Classification (NCBI taxonomy): domain Eukaryota; kingdom Metazoa; phylum Chordata; class Mammalia; order Rodentia; family Heteromyidae; genus Dipodomys; species Dipodomys ordii. Next base: position 879 of record NW_012325191.1, read on the forward strand.
TGCTTCTCCTGCTTCTCTTTTTTCTTCTCATTACGCTTCTGCTTCTCCTTCTGCTTCTGCTTCTCCTCCTTCTCCTTCTCCTACTTCTGCTTCTCCTTCATCTTCTGCTTCTTCTGCTTCTCCTTCTGCATCTCCTTCTGCTTGTGCTTGTCCTTATGCTTCTTCTTCTGCCTCTGCTTCTCCTTCTCCTTATTTTGCTTCTCCTTTTGCTTCTGCTTCTTCTGCTTTTCCTGCTTCTCCTTCTGCTTCTTCTGCTTTTCCTTCTGCATCTTCTTCTGCTTCTGCTTCTCCTTCTCCTTCTTCTGCTTCTCCTTCTTATTCTCCTTCTGCTTCTTCTTCTTCTGCTTTACCTGCTTCTCTTTCTGCTTCTCCTTCTGCTTCTCCTTCTGTTTCTCCTTCTCCTTCGTGTTCTTCTGCTTTTCCTTCTGCTTCTCGTTCTGCTTCTGCTACAACTGCTACTGCTTCGTACTTCTTCTGTTTCTTCTTCTTCTCCTTCCTGATTTTGATTC
>NW_012325192.1:0-1387 GCF_000151885.1 Dipodomys ordii
GCAGAGGCATAAAGCAAAAGATAAAATAGCATTGAACTTCTCACGGTATCCATTGGCGGAGACACTATTTGACCGGGACGATACTATGTAGTGTTATTACTGAAAGGATATTTTTTTTTATTGTTATTGTTATTCTTATTTCAGTCAGTCCACACGCTCACGTATAGTTTATGCTTGTAAGGCATCGTCGTCCTGGTCATCGGGACCAGCGTATGCAATCAAGTCTCTCAGCCATTGAAACCACCGTTACCTCCACTCTCGTGATAATGTGTTATTGATGAATCCCCCCGCCCCCCCCGCCTTCGGGCTTCCCTGGAGTCCTGCTCCTAATTATCTCTTTAATATCTCTTTATCTTCCAGCCCCTGCTTCCTGACCGGATGGTGATATCTGAAGCACTCAGCGGCAACCAGACAGCCAGAGGGGAACGCGAGCCATCTATGCAGGTGGCGTAACCATCCATCCTCACCCCCCCCGCAGGCGATTACTCGACCACGACCACGACCTCCGAACACCCCCCCCCCGCACCAAAATCCACAACCCTACCCTCGGAACAAAATAAAACAAATTTGCTTGAATCTCACGCTGCCTTTTGTTTGTAATTGACGCAATAGGCGAAGGGGAGGGATCTCAATTCTGGTGCCTGACGGGGGGGAGGGGGGAGGGGGCGGGGGAATTGGAGAGGAGAGAAGAGGGGGCAGAGGGCATCTCAGTGTATCTGTGTGTGTGCGTGCGTGCATCTTTGAGGAAACTCAAAGATCGGACGCGACAGAGCATGTATGTAGTCCAGCCGGACCAATTCACCACGTCTCTGTCTCTTGTCTCTCTGTTTCTGTTTCTCTATTTCTCACTCTGTGTCTCTCTTTGTCTCTGTCTGTCTGTCTGTCTGTCTGTCTGTCTGTCTGTCTGCCTCTCTCTCTCTCTCTCTCTCTCTCTCTCGTTTGAATTCTCTCTCCCGCCCGCCCGCCCGCCCGCACTCCCTCCCTCCTTTTCCTCTCGACTTGCCAGTCAATCCTGGGGCTTGAGCTACTGTACTGGCGCTACAACACACAACGGTCCCACTCCGAGCCTGCCTGCCTGCCTGCCTGCTTATGCATGGGCCCCATACTCCAACGAGGCACATCATCATCCCCACCCCACCCCTTCTCTGAAATGAAGGCAGTCTCTCTCGGGGCCAGCCAGCCTGGGCCGGTTTTCTCAGTCAGTCAGTGCGTGGTTTGTTTGTACTTTTTTTTCCCCCATGCATTTCATGAGAGAAAACTGCAATTCACAAAACCACACTAGATGGCGCGCGTTCGCCGTCGACAAGGTGGATGGGGCGGCGGGAGGGGCAAAACACGGGGAAAAGGTCAGTCACTCACTCAGTCAGTCAGTCCTCACCTACCCGGC
>NW_012325193.1:0-1387 GCF_000151885.1 Dipodomys ordii
AAGCAGAAGGAAAAGCAGAAGAACGAGAAGGAGATGGAGAAACAGAAGGAGAAGCAGAAAGAGAAGCAGAAGTAGGAGCAGGAGAAGGAAAAGCAGCAGGAGAAGCAGAAAGAGCAGCAGAAGGAGAAGCAGTTGATTCAGAAACAGGAGAACAGAAGCAGAAGAAACAGGAGAAGGACAATAAGCAGAAGCAGAAGGAGAAGCAGAAACAGAAGGAGAAGCAGAAAGAGAAGGAGGGGAAGCAGAAGAAGCAGAAGCAGGAGAAGCATAAGCCGAAGAAACAGGAGAAGCCGAAGAAGCAGAAGCAGAATCTGAATCAGAAGGAGAAACAGAAGAAGCACAATCTGAAGCAGAAGAAACAGAAATAGTAGAATAAGCAGAAGCAGAAGCAGCAGGAGAAGCAGAAGAAGAAGACGGAGAAGGCGAGAGAGAAGGATTAGGAGTAGGAGAAGCAAAAGGATAAGCAGAAGCAGAAAGAGACGCAGAAGGAGAAGCAGAACGAAAAGTAGGAGAAGCAGGAGAAGCAGAAGCAGGAGGAGCAGAAGAAACAGAAGACGCAGAAGCAGAATGAGAAGCAGAAGGAGAAATTGAAGCAGAAGCAGAAGGAGAAGTAGAAGCAGAAGTAGGAGAAGGAGAAGCAGAAATAGAAGCAGAAAGAGAAGCAGAACGAGAAGCAGAACGAGAAGCAGGAGAAGCAGAAGCAGGAGAAGCAGAAACAGAAGAAACAGAAGAAGGAGAAGAAGCAGAAGCAGAAGGAGAAGCAGAAACAGAAGGAAAAGCAGAAAGAGAAGCAGGAGAAGCAGAAGAAGCAGCAGCAGGAGAAGCAGAAGCAGAAGAAGCCGAAGAAGCAGAAGCAGAACCTGAAGCAGAAGGAGAAGCAGGAGAAGCAGAAGAAGCAGAACCTGGAGAAGCAGAAGGAGAAGCAGAAGCAGAAAGAGAAGCAAAAGCAGAAGGAGAAGCAGAAGAAACAGAAGAAGCAGAGGCAGTAGCAGAAGAAGCAGAAGATGCAGAAGCAGAAGGAGAAGCAGAAGGAAAAGCAGAAGAACGAGAAGGAGAAGTAGAAGGAGAAACAGAAGGAGAAGCAGAAAGAGAAGCAGAAGAAGGAGCAGGAGAAGGAAAAGCAGCAGGAGAAGCAGAAAGAGCAGCAGAAGGACAAGCAGGAGATGTAGAAACAGGAGAAGCAGAAGCAGAAGAAAAAGGAGAAGGACAAGAAGCAGAAGCAGAAGGAGAAGCAGATACAGAAGGAGAAGAAGAAAGAGAAGGAGGGGAAGCAGAAGAAGCAGAAGCAGGAGAAGCAGAAGCATAAGAACCCGAAGAAGCAGAAGCAGAACCTGAAGCAGAAGAAGAAGCAGGAGAAGCAGAAGAAGCAGAATCTGGACAAGCAGAA
>NW_012325194.1:0-1387 GCF_000151885.1 Dipodomys ordii
GCACAATGTGAAGCAGAAGCAGAAGAAACAGAAATAGTAGAATAAGCAGAAGCAGAAGCAGCAGGAGAAGCAGAAGAAGAAGACGGAGAAGGCGAAAGAGAAGGATTAGGAGTAGGAGAAGCAAAAGGATAAGCAGAAGCAGAAAGAGACGCAGAAGGAGAAGCAGCACGAGAAGTAGGAGAAGCAGGAGAAGCAGAAGCAGGAGAAGGAGAAGAAACAGAAGACGCAGAAGCAGAAGGAGCAGCAGAAGGAGAAATTGAAGCAGAAGCAGAAGGAGAAGCAGAAGCAGAAGGAGAAGCAGAAGAAGGAGAAGGAGAAGCAGAAAGAGAAGCAGAAAGAGAAGCAGAACGAGAAGCAGGAGAAGCAGAAGTTGGAGACCTAGAAGCAGAAGAAACAGAAGGAGAAGAAGCAGAAGCAGAAGGAGAAGCAGAAACAGAAGGAAAAGCAGAAAGAGAAGCAGAAGAAGCAGCAGCAGGAGAAGCAGAAGCAGAAGACGACGAAGGAGAAGAAGAAGCATAAGGACAAGAAGGAGAAGCAGGAGAAGCAGAAGGAGAAGCAGAAGAAGCAGAATCTGGAGAAGCAGAAGGAGAAGCAGAAGCAGAAAGAGAAGCAAAAGCAGAAGGAGAAGCAGAAGAAACAGAAAAGCAGAGGCAGTAGCAGAAGAAGCAGAAGATGCAGAAGAAGAAGGAGAAGCAGAAGGAATAGCAGAAGAACGAGAAGGAGAAGGAGAAACAGAAGGAGAAGCAGAAAGAGAAGCAGAAGAAGGAGCAGGAGAAAGAAAAGCAGCAGGAGAAGCAGAAAGAGCAGCAGAAGGAGAAGCACGAGATGCAGAAACAGGAGAAGCAGAAGCAGAAGAAACAGGAGAAGGACAAGACGCAGAAGCAGAGGGAGAAGCAGAAACAGAAGGAGAAGCAGAAAGAGAAGTAGGGGAAGCAGAAGAAGGAGAAGCAGGAGAAGCAGAAGCATAAGAATCCGAAGAAGCAGAAGCAGAACCTGAGGCAGAAGGAGAAGCAGGAGAAACAGAAGAAGCAGAATCTGGAGAAGCAGAATGAGAAGCAGTAGGAGAAGCAGAAGCAGAAAGAGAATCAAAAGCAGAAGGAGAAGCAGAAGAAACAGAAGAAGTAGAAGCAGTAGCAGTTGTAGCAGAAGCAGAACGAGAAGCAGAAGGAAAAGCAGAAGAACAAGAAGGAGAAGGAGAAACAGAAGGAGAAACAGAAGGAGAAGCAGAAAGAGAAGCAGGTAAAGCAGCAGAAGAGACGCAGAGAGATCAGATGAGAAGCTGACGAGGAGAAGAGAGCAGAGAGATGCAGATGAGAGAGCAGAGCAGAAGAGAGTAGAACAATAGAGAGCAGAATAGAGCAGAGAGCGAGAGCAAAGGAGACTGAGC
>NW_012325195.1:0-1387 GCF_000151885.1 Dipodomys ordii
TCTTCTTCTTCTTCTTCTTCTTCTTCTTCTTCTTCTTCTTCTTCTTTTTCTTCTTCTTCTTCTTCTTCTTCTTCTTCTTCTTCTTCTTCTTCTTCTTCTTCTTCTTCTTCTTCTTCTTCTTCTTCTTCTTCTTCTTCTTCTTCTTCTTCTTCTTCTTCTTCTTCTTCTGTATCTTCTGTTTCTGCTTCTCCTGCTTCTGCATTTGTGCTTCTCCTGCTTCTCTTTCTTCTTCTCATTCTTCTGCTTCTCCTTCTGCTTCTCCTATTGCTTCTGCTGCCCTTCCTTCTCCTTCTCCTACTTCTGCTTCTCCTTCTGCTTCTGCTTCTCCTGCTTCTCCTTCTGCATCTTCTTCTGCTTCTGCTTCTCCTTCTGCGGATTCTTCTGCTTCTCCTTCTCCTTCTCCTTCTTCTGCTTCTCCTTCTGCTTCTCCTTCTCCTTCTCGTTCTTCTGCTTTTCCTACTGCTTTTCCTTCTGTTTCTGCTACAACGACTACTGCTTCTGCTTTTTTGTTTCTTCTGCTTCTACTTCTGCTTTTGATTTTCTTTCTGCTTCTGCTTCTCCTTCTGCTTCTCCTTCTTCTTCTCCAGATTCTGCTTCTCCTTCTGCTTCAGGTTCTTCTTCTGCTTTTTCGGCTTCTTCTGCTTCTATTTCTGCATCTCCTTCTGTTTCTGCTTCTCCTTCTGCTTCTGCTTCTTCTCCTTCTTCTATTTCTTCTCCTTCTGCTTCTGCCGCTTCTGCTTCTTCTTCTCCTTCTGTTTCTCTTTATGATTATCCTTCTGCTTCTCCTTCTCCTCCTTCTGCTTCTCCTTCTGCTTCTGCTTCTGCTTCTCCTTCTGCATCTTCTTCTGTTTCAATTTATCCTTCTTCTGCTTTTCATTCTGCTTCTGCTTCTCTTGTTTCTGCTTCTCCTGCTTCTCCTTCTCCTTCTCTTTCTGCTTATCCTTCTCTTTCTTCTACTCCAAATCCTTCTCTTTCTCCTTCTCCTTCTTCTGCTTCTGCTTCTCCTGCTGCTTCCTCTTATGCTTCTTCTGCTTTTTCTCTTTCTTTTACTTCATCTTCTGCTTATTCTGCTTCTCCTTCTGCTTCTCCTTCTGCTTCTGCTTCTGCTCTTCTCCTTCTTCTGTTTCTTCTGCTTCTGCTTCTCCTGCTTCTTCTGCTTCTCCTGCTTCTCCTTCTGGTTCAGGTTCTGCTTCTGCTTTTTCTGCTTCTTCTCCTTCTGCTTTTCCTGCTTCAGCTTCTTCTGCTTCTCCTGCTACTCTTTCTCCTTCTCCTTCTGCTTCTGTTTCTACTTCTGCATCTGCTTCTGCTCTTCTCCTTCTTCTGTTTCTTCTGCTTCTGCTTCTTCAGCTTCTGCTTCTCCTTCTGCTGCTCCTTCTCCTTCTCCTTC
>NW_012325196.1:0-1387 GCF_000151885.1 Dipodomys ordii
TATGTCCCGCTGTGTCCCCCGCTGTGTCCCACTATGTACATGCTGTGTCCTCGCTGTGTCCTGCAGTGTCCCTGCTGTGTCCCACTGTGTCCCGATGAGTTCCCGCAGAGTCCACCTGAGTCCCACTGTGTCCCCGCTGTGTCCCCGATGTGTCCCACGATGTGTCCCACTGTGTCCCCGCAGTCCCCCACTTTGTCCCGCTGTGTCACACTATGTGTCCCTCTGTGCCCACCGCAGTGTCCCAACTGTGTCCCGCTGTGTACCCTGCTGTGTCCCGTTGTGTCCAGTTGAATCCCTGCTGTGTCCGGCAGTGTCCCGCTGTGTCCTCGCTCTGTTCCCCACTGTGTCCCCGCTGTGTCCTTCGCTGTGGCCCCCGCTTTGTACCGCTGTGTCCCCCTCTGTGTCCCACAGTGTCCTGCTCTGTCCCGCACTGTCCCGCTGTGTCCCACTGTGTCCCGCTGTGTCCTTGCTGTGTGTGTCCTGCTGTGTCCTGCTGTGTCCCGCTGTGTCCCACTGTGTCCCGCTGTGTCCTCGCTGTGTCCCCACACTGTCCCACTGTGTACCCCGTTGTGTCCAGCTCTGTCTCCGCTGTTTCCCTCTGTGTCCCGCATTGTCCTCGCTGTGTCCCCCACTGTGTCCCCCGCTGTGTCCCAGCTGTGTCCCTGCTTGGTCCCGCTGTGTCCCACTGTGTCCTCGCTTGTACCCCGCTGTGTCCCGCTGTGTCCCCCGCTATGTCCCCCGCTGCGTCCCCCGCTGTGTAACGCTGTGTCCCCCGCTGTGTCCCGCTGTGTCCCCTGCTGTATCCCGCTGTGTCCCGCTGTGTTCTGCTGTGTCACCCGCTGTGTTCTTCTGTGTCCCCGCTATGTCCCACTGTGTCCCCCTGTGTCCTCGCTGTGTCCCCGCTTTGTCCCCAGCTGTGTCCCGCTGTGTCCCCGCTATGTCTCGCTGTGTCCCTCTGTGTCCCCCACTATGTCCCGCTGTGTCCCACTGTGTCCCCTCTGTGTCCACCGCTGTGTCACCGCTGTGTCCCCGCTATGTCCTGCTTTGTCCTCTGCTGTGTCCTGCTATGTCCCCGTTGTCCCCCGATGTGTCCCTTCTGTAACCCGCTGTGTCCCGCTGTGTGCCCCACTGTGTCCCCGCTATGTCTCACTGTCCCACTGTGTGCCCCACTATGTCCCACTGTGTCCCCTTTTTGTCAACCGCAGTGTCCCCTCTATGTCCTGCTTTGTCCCTGCTGTGTCCTGCTATGTCCCCATTGTCCCCCGTTGTGTCGACTCTGTCCCCCACTGTGTCCCCTGCTGTGTCCCGCTGTGTCCCGCTGTGTCCCGCTCTTTCCCCTCTGTGTCCCCGCTGTGTCCCTCTGTGTCACACCGCGGTGTCCATGCTG
>NW_012325197.1:0-1387 GCF_000151885.1 Dipodomys ordii
TCACTCCTGCCTGAATTTCTGGTTCTACTTGTTCTGCTGCTTCTCCTTCTGCTTCTGCTTCTACTTCTGCTTCTGTTTCTGCTTCTTCTGCTTCTTCTCTTTCGGCTTCTCCTGCTTCTGCTTCTTGTGCTTCTCCTGCTTCTCTTTCTGCTTCTCATTCCGCTTCTGCTTCTCCTTCTGCTTCTGCTTCTCCTCCTTCTCCTTCTCCTACTTCTGCTTCTCCTTCATCTTCTGCTTCTCCTGCTTCTGGTTCTCCTGCTTCTCCTACTTCTCGTGCTGCTTTTCCTTCTGCTTCTCTTTCTGCCTCTGCTTATCCTTTTGCTTCTCCTACTCCTAATCCTTCTCTCTTGCCTTCTCCGTCTTCTTCTTCTGCTTCTCCTGTTGCTTCTGCTTCTGCTTCTTTTGCTTATGCTTTTTCTTCTGCTGCTGTTTCTCCTGCTTCTGCTTCTTCTGCTTCTACAGCTTCTCCTTATGCTTCTCCTTCTCCTTCTTCTTCTTTTTCTTCTTCTTCTTCTTCTTCTTCTTCTTCTTCTTCTTCTTCTTCTTCTTCTTCTTCTTCTCCTACTCCTACTTCAGCTTCTCCTTCATCTTCAGCTTCTTCTGATTCTCCTGCTTCTCCTTCAGCATCTCCTGCTTCTACTGCTTCTACTGCTTCTCATTCTGCTTTCTGCTTCTCCATCTGCTTCTCCTATAGCATCTGCTGCACCTATCCTTCTCCTTTACTTTTCATTCTACTTCTCCTTCAGCTTCTGCTGTAATTGCTACTGCTTCAGCTTCTTCTGTTTCTTCTGCTTCTCCTTCTGCTTTGATTCTCTATCAGATTCTGCTTCTCCTTCAGCTTGTCATTCTTCTCCAGATTCTGCTTCTTCTGCTTCTCCTGCTTCTCCTTCTGCTTCAGGTTCTGCTTCTACTTCTTCGTATTCTTCTGCTTCTGCTTTTCTGCTTTTCCTGCTTCTCTTTCTGCTTCCCCTTCTGCTTCTGCTCCTTCTCCTTCTTCTGTTTCTACTTCTTCTGCTTCTCCCGCTTATGCTTCTTCTGCTTCTCCTGCTTCTCGTTCTACTTCTCTTCGTCAGCTTCTCTTTCTACTTCTGCATCTCCCGCTTCTGCTTCTTCTCTATAATTCTTCTCCTTCTGCTTCTGCTTCTTCTGCTTCTCCTTCTGCATCTCCTTCAGCTTGTGCTTTTCCAAGTGAATCTTCTTAAGCTTCAGCTTCTCCTTCTCCTTCATCTGCTTCTCCGTCTATTTCTGCTTCTGCTTTTCCTGATTCTTTTTCAGCTTCTGCTTATGCTTCTCCTTAAAAATCTCCTTCTCCTTATCGTTCTTCTGCTATTTCTTGAGCTTCTTTTTCTGCATCTACATCTTCAGCTTCTTCTGATACTGCTTCAGT
>NW_012325198.1:0-1387 GCF_000151885.1 Dipodomys ordii
AGTCTTGCTGCTCCTTCTTCTTCTTCACTTTCTGCTTCTCCTTCTGTTTCTCCTTCTTCTCCTTCTAGTTCTTCTGCTTTTCCTTCCGCTTCTCCTTCTGCTTCTGCATCTTCTGCTACTGCCTCGGCTTCTTCTGCTTCTCCTTCTGCTTCTCCTTCTGCTTTTGCTTCTCTTTCTGCTTCTGCTTCTCCTTCTGCTTCTCCAGATTCTGCTTCTCCTGCTTCTCCTTCTGCTTCAGGTTCTGCTTCTGCTTCTTCAACTTCTTCTGCTTCTGCTTCTCCTGCTCCTACTTCTTCTGCTTCTCCTGCTTCTCTTTCTGCTTTTCCTTCTGTTTCTGCTTCTCCTTCTGCTTCTGCTTCTTCTCCTTCTTCTGTTTCTTCTGCTTCTGCTTCTCCTGCTTCTGCTTCTCCTGCTTCTCGTTCTGCTTCTCTTTCTGCTTCTCCTTCTCTTTTCTGCTTCTCCTTCTGCTTCTACTTCTCCTTCTGCTTCTGATTCTGCTTCTTTGGCTTCTCCTGTTTCTTCTGCTTCTGCTTCTCCTCCTTCTTCTGCTTCTCCTGCTTCTCTTTCTGCTTCTCCTTCGCTTCTGCTTCTCCTTCTGCTTCTGCTTCTGCTCTTCTCCTTCTTCTGTTTCTTTTGCTTCTGTTTCTTCTGCTTCTTCTTCTCCTGTTTCTTCTGATTCTACTTCTGCTTCTCCTTCTTCTCCTCTTTCTGCTTCTACTTCTGCATCTTCTGATTCTCCTGCTTCTCCTTCTTGTTCTCCTTCTGTTTCTGCTTCTCCTTCTGCTTCTGCTGCTCCTTCTGCTGCTCCTTCTCCTTCTCCTTCTTCTGCTTCTCCCACTGTTTCTGCTTCTGCTTCTTTTGCTTATTCTTTTTCTTCTGCTTCTGCTTCTCCTGCTTCTGCTTCTTCTGCTTCTACTGCTTCTCCTTATGCTTCTCCTTATGCTTCATCTTCTTCTTCTCCTTCTCCTTCTTCTTCTTCTTCTTCTTCTTCTTCTTCTTCTTCTTCTTCTTCTTCTTCTTCTTCTTCTTCTTCTTCTTCTTCTTCTTCTTCTTCTTCTTCTTCTTCTTCTTCTTCTCTTTCTTCTGCTTCTGCTTTTCCTGCTTCTTCTGCTTCTACTGCTTCTCCTTCTGCTTCTCATTCTGCTTCTGCTTCTCCTTCTGCTTCTCCTACTGCTTCTGCTGCTCCTACTTCTCCTTCTCCTTCTCCTACTTCTGCTTCTTCTTCTGCTTCTGCATCTTCTGCTTCTCCTGCTTCTCCTTCTGCATCTTCTTCTGCTTCTGCTTCTCCTTCTGCTGCTTCTTCTGCTTCTGCTTCTCCTCGCTTCCCCTTCTGCTCTCTGCTTCTCTCGATTCTCCTTCTGCTCTGCTACGGCTTTTCCTCTCCTTC
>NW_012325199.1:0-1387 GCF_000151885.1 Dipodomys ordii
AAGGTATCTAAAATGCAATCTATGTTTTTTAAAGTTTCTATTGTGTATTTTAGCCCACGGTATAATAGAGGTTTACAAGGTATTAGATGATGAAATGTGCATTTTGGATAATACATATTGTAAAATTTGGGGAGGGGAAAGGAAATAACAAAGATTGGAAACAAGGATGATCCATATAACAATGCGATGTACTAGACGCTATGTAGAAAACAAACTTTATAATTTGGGGGTGGGGAGTTGGAGAGGTGGGGAGGGAAGGGAAAGCAAGGGAAATACAAAGGAGTTGGTATCAATGTTCAAAAGAAAAGGTACTCATTACCTTTTTCATGTAATTGTAACCCCTCCATTCTATATTTATACAATTAAAAATAAACCCAAAGAAAGACCCGCAGGACTGCATTAGAAAGAGTAATCCTCACATAGGAAAGCCTCTCCACCATTCTCTCCCTCCCCCCTCCCCCCGCCCCCCCCGCCTTCGGGCTTCCCTGGAGTCCTGCTCCTAATTATCTCTTTAATATCTCTTTATCTTCCAGCCCCTGCTTCCTGACCGGATGGTGATATCTGAAGCACTCAGCGGCAACCAGACAGCCAGAGGGGAACGCGAGCCAGCCATGCAGGTGGCGTAACCGTCCATCCTCACCCCCCCCCCGCAGGCGATTACTCGACCACGACCACGACCTCCGACCCCCCCGCACCAAAATCCACAACCCTACTCTCGGAACAAAATAAAACAAATTTGCTTGAATCTCACGCTGCCTTTTGTTTGTAATTGACGCAATAGGCGAAGGGGAGGGATATCATTTCTAGTGCCTGACGGGTGGGGGAGGGGGGAGGGGGCGGGGGAATTGGAAAGGAGAGAAGAGGGGGCAGATGGCATCTCAGTGTATCTGTGTGTGTGCGTGCGTGCCTCTTTGAGGAAACTCTAAGATCGGACGCCACAGAGCATGTATGTAGTCCAGCCGGACCAATTCACCACGTCTCTGTCCCTTGTCTCTCTGTTTCTGTTTCTCTATTTCTCTCTCTGTGTCTCTCTTTGTCTCTGTCTGTCTGTCTGTCTGTCTGTCTGTCTGTCTGTCTGTCTCTCTCTCTCTCTCTCGTTTGAATTCTCTCTCCCGCCCGCCCACCCGCCCGCACTCCCTCCCTCCTTTTCCTCTCGACTTGCCAGTCAATCCTGGGGCTTGAGCTACTGTACTGGCGCTCCAACACACAACGGTCCCATTCCGAGCCTGCCTGCCTGCCTGCCTGCCTATGCATGGGCCCCATACTCCAACGAGGCACATCATCACCCCACCCCACCCCTTCTCTGAAAAGAAGGCAGTCTCTCTCGGGGCCAGCCAGCCTGGGCCGGTTTTCTCAGTCAGTCAGTGCGTGGTTTGTTTGTGCTTGA
>NW_012325200.1:0-1387 GCF_000151885.1 Dipodomys ordii
TTTTGCGTCTATTTCCTTCTCAAGCCTCGGGACGGAGCAAAGCGCAGAGCCTTCCAGTGAAGTATCATTTTTGCGCATGGCATCGTTCCCTGATAGTAATCCCACCTCTTCTGCCGGAATTCAGGATATCCCCTCCCCTCGCCCCCCCCTCCTTCGGGCTTCCCTGGAGTCCTGCTCCTAATTATCTCTTTAATATCACTTTATCTTCCAGCCCCTGCTCCTGACCGGATGGTGATATCTGAAGCACTCAGCGGCAACCAGACAGCCAGAGGGGAACGCGAGCCATCTATGCAGGTGGCGTAACCGTCCATCCTCACCCCCCCCTGGCAGGCGATTACTCGACCACGACCACCACCTCCGACCCCGCCCCCGCACCAAAATCCACAACCCTACCCTCGGAACAAAATAAAACAAATTTGCTTGAATCTCACGCTGCCTTTTGTTTGTAATTGACGCAATAGGCGAAGGGGAGGGATCTCATTTCTGGTGCCTGACGGGGGAGGATGGGGGAGGGGGCGGGGGAATTGGAGAGGAGAGAAGAGGGGGCAGAGGGCATCTCAGTGTATCTGTGTGTGTGCGTGCGTGCATCTTTGAGGAAACTCAAAGATCGGACGCGACAGAGCATGTATGTAGTCCAGCCGGACCAATTCACCACGTCTCTGTCCCTTGTCTCTCTGTTTCTGTTTCTCTATTTCTCTCTCTGTGTCTCTCTTTGTCTCTGTCGGTCTGTCTGTCTGTCTGTCTGTCTGTCTGTCTGTCTCTCTCTCTCTCTCTCGTTTGAATTCTCTCTCCCGCCCGCCCGCCCGCCCGCACTCCCTCCCTCCTTTTCCTCTCGACTTGCCAGACAATCCTGGGGCTTGAGCTACTGTACTGGCGCTCCAACACACAACGGTCCCACTCCGAGCCTGCCTGCCTGCCTGCCTGCCTATGCATGGGCCCCATACTCCAACGAGGCACATCATCATCGCCACCCCACCCCTTCTCTGAAAAGAAGGCTGTCTCTCTCGGGGCCAGCCAGCCTGGGCCGGTTTTCTCAGTCAGTCAGTGCGTGGTTTGTTTGTTCTTTTTTTCCCCCATGCATTTCATGAGAGAAAACTGCAATTCACAAAACCACCACTAGATGGCGCGAGTTCGCCGTCGACAAGGTGGATGGGGCGGCGGGAGGGGCAAAACACGGGTCGGGTCAGTCACTCACTCAGTCAGTCAGTCCTCACCTACCCGGCAGTGGGGAGTGAGAGTTCTGACATACACATACATATAGGTTGTTATGATTCATTATTATCATCATTTGCTTTTCCTCTGTCGTAGCCATGACGACGGGGAGGGGGGAGGAGCGGGGTTTCGACCGCCAGCCGACGTGTTGCGGAGGGGGAGGGGAGGGGGATGA
>NW_012325201.1:0-1387 GCF_000151885.1 Dipodomys ordii
GTACCCCGCTGTGTCCAGCTTTGTCCCTGCTGTGTCTCGTTGTGTCCTACGCTCTGTCCCCCACTGTGTCCCGCTGTGTCCCCCGCTGTGTCCCGTTGTGTCCTTCGCTGTGTCCCGCTGTGTCCCCGCTGGGTCACCACTGTTTCCCCTGTGTCCTCGCTGTGTCCCCCGCTGTGTCCCGCTGTGTCCCACGCTGTGTCCCGCTATGTCCCGCTGTGTCCCTGCTGTGACCTGCTGTGTCCCGCTGTGTCCCCCGCTGTGTCCCGCTGTGTCCCCGGCTGTGCCCCGCTGTGTCCCCCGCTGTGTCCCGCTGTGTCCCGCTGTGTACTGCTGTGGCCCACGCTGAGTCCCGCTGTGTCCCCGCGGTGTCCTGCTGTGTCCCGCTGTTTCCCCCGGTGTGTCCCGCTGTGGCTAATTCTGTGTCCCTGCTGTGTCCCGCTGTGTCCCGCTGTGTCCTCGCAGTGTCCCAAGCTGTGTTCAGCAGTGTCCTCGCTGTGTCCCCCAATGTGTCCCGCTGTGTCTACTGCTGTGTCCCCGCTGTGTCCCGCTGTTTCCCGCTGTGTCCCGCTGTGTCCTTGCTGTGTCCCACGCTGTGTTCCACTCTGTCCTCGCTGTGTCCCACGATGTGTCCCTTTGTGTCTCCATGTGTGTACCCGCGGTGTCCCGCTGTGTCCCCGCTGTATCGACGCTGTGTCCCGCTGGGTCCCGCTGTGTCCTCGCTGTGTTCCCCGCTGTGTCCCGCTGTGTACCCTTCTGTGTCCCACTCTGTGTCCCACTGTGTCCCACGCTGTGTCCCACTGTGTCCCGCTGTGTCCTGCTGAGTACTGCTGTGTCCCCCACTGAGTCCCGCTGTGTCCCCGCTGTGTCTCCCCTTTGTCCCCAGCTGTGTCCCGCTGTGATCCGCTGTGTCCCCCGCTGTGTCCCCCGCTGTGTCCCGCTGTGTCCTCGCTGTGTTCCCCGCTGTGTCCCGCTGTGTCCCCGCTAGATCCCCCCGTGTCCCCCGCTGTGTCCCGCTGTGATCCGCTGTATCCCCCTCTGTGTCCCCCGCTGTGTCCCGCTGTGTCCTCGCTGTGTCCCCCGCTGTGTCTTGCTGTGTCCTCTCTGTGTCCCTCACTGTGTCCTGCTGTGTTCCCCGCTGTGTCCCGCTGTGTCCCCCACTGTGTCCCGCTGTGTCCCGCTGTGTCCCCGCTGTGTCCCTCTGTGTACCCCGCTGTGTCCAGCTTTGTCCCCGCTGTGTCTCGTTGTGTCCTATGCTCTGTTCCCCACTGTGTCCCCCTGTGTCCCCCGCTGTGTCCCGTTGTGTCCTCCGCTGTGTCCTGCTGTGTCCCCGCTGGGTCACCACTGTTTCCCCTGTATCCTCGCTGTGTCTCCCGCTGTGTCGGACTGT
>NW_012325202.1:0-1387 GCF_000151885.1 Dipodomys ordii
GCTCTTTGCTATCTTTCTCTGCTCTGCTCTCCTGCTCTGCTCTCTGCTCTCGTATGCTTCTCTTATCTCTCTTATGCTCTCCTCTCTTCTCCTATGCTCTCTCTCTCTTGTCTCTCTCTCTCTTGTCTCTCTCTCTCCTCTCTCTTCTCCTCATCATCATCATCATCATCATCGTCATCATCATCATGTCGTCTTCTTCTTCTTCTTCTTCTTCTTCTTCTTCTTCTGCTTCTTCTCATTCTTCTGCTTCTGCTTTTCCTGCTTCTTCTGCTTCTAATGCTTCTCTTTCTGCTTCTCATTCTGCTTCTGCTTCTCCATCTGCTTTTCCTATTGCTTCTGCTCCCCTTCCTTCTCCTTCTTCTTCTCCTACTTCTGCTTCTCCTTCTGCTTCTGCATCTTCTGTTTCTCCTGCTTCTGCTTCTCCTGCTTCTCCTACTTCTCGTGCTGCTTTTCCTTCTGCTTCTCTTTCTGCTTCTGCTTATCCTTTTGCTTCTCCTACTCCTAATCCTTCTCTCTCGCCTTCTCCGTCTTCTTCTTCTGCTTCTCCTGCTGCTTCTGCTTATTCTACTATTTCTGTTTCTTCTGCTTCGGCTTCATATTGTGCTTCTTCTGTTTCTCCTGCTTCAGATTCTGCTTCTGCTTCTTCGGCTTCTCCTGTTTCTTCTGCTTCTGCTTCTCCTGCTTCTTCTGCTTCTCCTGCTTCTCTTTCTGCTTCTCCTTCTGCTTCTGTTTTTACTTCTGCTTCTTCTTCTGCTGTTCTCCTTCTTCTGTTTCTTTTGCTTATGTTTCTTCTGCTTCTTCTTCTTCTGTTTCTTCTGATTCTACTTCTGCTTCTCCTTTTCTCCTCTTTCTGCTTCTACTTCTGCTTCTTCTGTTTCTCCTGTTTCACGTTCTTCTTCTCCTTCTGTTTCTTCTTCTCTTTCTGCTTCAACTTCTCCTTCTGCTGCTCCTTCTCCTTCTCCTTCTTCTGCTTCTCCCACTGCTTCTGCTTCTGCTTGTTTTGCTTATTCTTTTTCTTCTGCTTCTGCTTCTCCTGCTTCTGCTTCTTCTGCTTCTACTGCTTCTCCTTATGCTTCTCTTTATGCTTCTTCTTCTTCTTCTTCTTCTTCTTCTTCTTCTTCTTCTTCTTCTTCTTCTTCTTCTTCTTCTTCTTCTTCTTCTTCTTCTTCTTCTTCTTCTTCTTCCTCGTCTTCTTCTTCTTCTTCTTCTTCTTCTTCTTCTTCTTCTTCTTCTTCTGGTTATGCTTCTTCTTCTTCTGCTTCTCCTTCTACTTCTTCTTCTTCATCTTCTTCTTCTTCTTCTGCTTCTTCAGCATCTTCTTCTTCTTCTTCTACTGCTGCTTCTGCTTCTTCTGCTTCATCTGCTTCTGCTGCAGCAGCTGCAGCTG
>NW_012325203.1:0-1387 GCF_000151885.1 Dipodomys ordii
TCCTAGTCACATTTAAACGGCCGAACTCATGTAGATTCCTCCTGCATACACCGACCTTCGTTTTTCTTTTGCTGTCCACCTTAAGTATCTTCATGTCACCTCCTCTGTATTTTTGACGGAAGGGCATCCACTTTACTGACCGCTGCGTTCTCTGACTTATTGTTCTCAACTTTTAATAACCGCCTCCCCCTCCGCAACACGTCTTCTGGCGGTCGAAACCCCGCCCTCCCCCCTCCCCGTCGTCATGGCTACGACAGAGGAAAAGCAAATGATGATAATAATGAATCATAACAACCTATATGTATGTGCATGTCAGAACTCTCACTCCCCACTGCCGGGTAGGTGAGGACTGACTGACTGAGTGAGTGACTGACCCGACCCGTGTTTTTCCCCTCCCGCCGCCCCATCCACCTTGTCGACGGCGAACGCGCGCCATCTAGTGGTGGTTTTGTGAATTGCAGTTTTCTCTCATTAAATGCATGGGGGAAAAAAAAGAACAAACAAACCATGCACTGACTGACTGAGAAAACCGGCCCAGGCTGGCTGGCCCCGAGAGAGACTGCCTTCTTTTCAGAGAAGGGGTGGGGTGGGGATGATGATGTGCCTCGTTGGAGTATGGGGCCCATGCATAGGCAGGCAGGCAGGCAGGCAGGCTCGGAGTGGGACCGTTGTGTGTTGGAGCGCCAGTACAGTAGCTCAAGCCCCAGGATTGACTGGCAAGTCGAGAGGAAAAGGAGGGAGGGAGTGCGGGCGGGCGGGCGGGCGTGAGAGAGAATTCAAACGAGAGAGAGAGACAGACAAACAGACAGACAGACAGACAGACAGTCAGACAGACAGAGACAAAGAGAGACACAGAGAGAGAAATAGAGAAACAGAAACAGAGAGACAAGAGACAGAGACGTGGTGAATTGGTCCGGCTGGACTACATACATGCTCTTTCGCGTCCGATCTTTGAGTTTCCTCAAAGATGCACGCACGCACACACACAGATACACTGAGATGCCCCCTGCCCCCTCTTCTCTCCTCTCCAATTCCCCCGCCCCCTCCCGCCTCCCCCCCGCGTCAGGCACCAGAAATGAGATCCCTCCCCTTCGCCTATTGCGTCAATTACAAACAAAAGGCAGCGTGAGATTCAAGCAAATTTGTTTTATTTTGTTCCGAGGGTAGGGTTGTGGATTTTGGTGTGGGGGGGGAGGTCGGAGGTCGTGGTCGTGGTCGAATAAACGCCTGCGGGGGGGGGGGTGAGGATGGACGGTTACGCCACCTGCATGGATGGCTCGCGTTCCCCTCTGGCTGTCTGGTTGCCGCTGAGTGCTTCAGATATCACCATCCGGTCAGGAAGCAGGGGCTGGAAGATAAAGAGAAATTCAAGAGATAATTAGGAGCA
>NW_012325204.1:0-1387 GCF_000151885.1 Dipodomys ordii
CCTCTGTGTCCCCGCTGTGTCCCGCTGTGTCCTCGCTGTGTCCGCCTCTGTCTCCCGCTCTGTCCACCGCTGTGTCTCACGCTTTGTCCCCGCTGGGTCCCACTGTGTCCCGCAGTGTCCCCAGCTGTGTCCCGCTGTGTCACCGCTGTGTCCCGCTTTGTCCTCGCTGTGTCCCCCGCTGTGTCCCGCTTTGTCCCTGCTGTGTACCCCGCTGTGTCCCTCTGTGTCCCCCGCTGTGTCTCGCTGTGTCCCCTGCTGTGTCCCCACTGTGTCAGGCTGTGTTTCGCTGTGTCCGGCTGTGTCCTCGCTCTGTCTCCCTCAGTGTCCAGCTGTGTCCTCCCTGTGTCCCCCGCTGTGTCCCGCTGAGTCCCCTGCTGTGTCCCGCTGTGTCCCGCTGTGTCACGCTCTGTCCCCTCTGTGTCCCTCTGTGTCCAGCTCTGTCCCTGTTGTGAGTCCGCTGTGCCCCGCTGTGTACCCTTCTGTGTCCAGCTGTGTCCCCTCTGTGTCCCGCTGTGTCCCTTCTCTTTCCCACGCTGTCTACCGCTGTGTCCCCCGGCTGTGTCCCGCAGTGTCCCGGCTGTGTCCCGCTGTGTCCTACTGTGTCCCGTGGTGTCCCGCTTTTTCCCCTCTATGTTCCCTGCTGAATCCCATCTGTGTCCCCGCTGTGTCCAGCTGTGTCCTCGCTGTGTCCTCCGCTGTCTCCCGCTTTGTCCCCACGCTGTGTCCTACTGTGTCCCCACTGTGTCCCTGCTGTGTCCCCCGCTGTGTCCCGCTGTGTCCCGCTGTGTCCCCCGCTGTGTCCTGCTGGGTCCCGCGGTGTCCCCGCTGTGTCCCTGCTGTGTCCGGCTGTGTCCCCCGCTGTGCCCCGCAGTGTCCCGATGTGTCCCGCTCTGTCCCCCACTGTGTCCCCCGCTGAGTCCTCTATGTGTCGGCGCTGTGTCCCGCTGTGTCCTCGCTGTGTCCCCTGCTGTCTCCCGCATTGTCCCACACTGTGTCCCACTGTGTCCCGCTGTGTCCTCACTGTGTCCCCCGCTGTGTCCTGCTGTGTTCCCGCTGTGTCCCAAGCTGTGTCCCGCTGTGTCCCGCTGTGTGCCCCGCTGTGTACCACTATGTTCCCGCAGTGTCCCCGCTGTGTCCCCGCTGTGTACTCGCTGTGTTCCCCGCTGTGTCCCGCTGTGTCCCCCGCTGTGTCTCGCTGTGTCTACTGCTGTGTCCCCACTGTGTCCCACTGTGTCCCGCTGTGTCTCGCTGTGTCCCGCTGTGTCCTCGCTGTTTCCCACGCTGTGTTCTGCTGTGTCCTCGCTGTGTCCCCCGCTGTGTCCCATTGTGTCCCCAGCTGTGTACCCCACTGTGTCCCGCTGTGTCCCCGCTGTATCGACTCTGTGTC
>NW_012325205.1:0-1386 GCF_000151885.1 Dipodomys ordii
ACTATTTCTGTTTCTTCTGCTTCGGCTTCAAATTGTGCTTCTTCTGTATCTCCTGCTTCAAATTCTGCTTCTGCTTCTTCGTCTTCACTTGATTCTTCTGATTCTGATTCTCCTGCTTCTTCTGCATCTCCTGCTTCTCTTTCTGCTTCTCCTTCTGCTTCTGTTTCTCCTTCAGCTTCTTCTTCTGATCTTCTCCTTCTTCTGTTTCTTTTGCTTCTGTTTCTTCTGCTTCTTCTTCTTCTGATTCTTCTGATTCTACTTCTGCTTCTCCTTCTTCTCCTCTTTCTGATTCTAATTCTGCTTCTTCTGATTCTCCTGTTTCTCGTTCTTCTTCTCCTTCTGTTTCTGCTTCTATTTCTGCTTCAACTTCTCCTTCTGCTGCTCCTTCTCCTTCTCCTTCTTCTGCTTCTCCCACTGCTTCTGCTTCTGCTTCTATTGCTTATTCTTTTTCTTCTGCTTCTGTTTCTCCTGCTTCTGCTTCTTCTGCTTCTACTGCTTCTCCTTATGCTTCTCCTTATGCTTCAGGTTCTGCTTCTGCTTCTGCTTCTTGTCCTTCTCCTGTTTCTTCTGCTTCTGCTTCTCCTGTTTCTGCATCTCCTGCTTCTCCTTCTGCTGCTATTTCTGCTTCTCCTGCTGCTTTTCCTTCTCCTGCTCCTTCTTCTGCTTCTCTTTCTGCTTCTCCTTCTGTTTCTCCTTGTCCTTATCCTTCTCGTTCTTCTGCTTTTCCTTCTGCTTCTCCTTCTGCTTCTGCATCTTCTGCTTCTTCTGCTACTGCCTCTCCTTCTTCTGTTTCTTCTGCTTCTCATTCTGCTTTTGCTTCTCTTTCTGCTTCTGCTTCTCCTTCTGCTTCTTCAGGTTCTGCTTCTTCTGTTTCTCCTCCTTCTCCTGCTGCTTCAGGTTCAGCTTCTGCTTCTTCAGCTTCTTCTGCTTCTGCTTCTCCTGCTGCTGCTTCTTCTGCTTCTCCTGCTTCTCTTTCTACTTTTCCTTCTGTTTCTGCTTCTCCTTCTGCTTCTGCTTCTTCTCCTTCTTCTGTTTCTTCTGCTTCTGCTTCTCCTGCTTCTGCTTCTCATGCTTCTCGTTCTGCTTCTCTTTCTGCTTCTCTTTCTGCTTCTCCTTCTCCTTCTTATGCTTCTCCTTCTGCTTCTGCTTCTCCTTCTGCTTCTGGTTCAATTTCTCCTTCTGCTTCTCATTCTGCTTCTGCGTCTTCTGTTTCTTCTGCTTCTCCTGCTTCTGCTTCTCCTGCTTCTCCTACTTCTCGTGCTGCTTCTTCTTCTGCTTCTCTTTCTGCTTCTGCTTATCCTTTTGCTTCTCCTACTCCTAATCCTTCCCTCTCACCTTCTCCGTCTTCTTCTTCTGCTTCTCCTGCAAGAAATCTGCTTCTGCTTA
>NW_012325206.1:0-1386 GCF_000151885.1 Dipodomys ordii
TCACATGTATAAAAGGCATTTTTATGAAATCTCACAAACAAGGAGTTTTATGAAGAATTCATTTTTTGTGACAGAATGAAGCAAGAAGAAGTAGACAAAAGGAGGCCATGAAGATAGTGGCCCTTGAATATGATCTTTATACTTTCTGAGCTGGAAGACTATCTCTAGCGACTCCTAATCTTTAGAAAATGCTTCTAGATGGGTAAAATGAGTCAGGTCTATTCAAAATGTATATAACCTTCAGGACACCCTTTGTCTGGACATGCTGTTAATTCTTTCTGCCTCTTTATCTGTTGTAAAGAATTCAGAACAAAGCCTTTTGATCATCTCAAAGAAGGCATATTTAGATAGCCTCTTTATGTCTCCTAACTTGCCTAATTTCCACCAGCCCTGAACTACATCCTCAGCACTGGAGAAAATAAACTTAATCAACTAATCAGCCAGCCAGCCAACCAGTCAACAGGTCAGCCAACCATTCAGCCAACAAAACAATTTAATTGAGAAGAATCAATATTATGCATGTGCAAACTGTATATATTAGCTCAGTCTACCTCTGCCAATTGAAGAGATGACTAAACTCAAGGAGAAAGGCTTAACAATTGTAAATCGGTTCCACTCAGTTGTGATATTTGAAAAACAAAATAGCAGAAGCTAAGTTTCCTTAGTGGTCAGGGTTTCTTAGTATTTCTTCTTGGTTTCCTTGTTAGGCATTTCTAATGGGGAAAGGACTGAAGGAGCACTTTCTTGTTAATCACTTTCTGTGTTGTCACTTCTCTTCTCTTTTTTGGCTTGCTTAATTTACATGACTTGGCAAAATGGTAATGGAAAAGAGTGATGGAGGAAAAAGAAGACACAAACCCAACAAGGAAAAACAGAGGGAGGGGCTGCGTAGTGAGAAGGAGCCAAAGACTGATTAGCAGAATGTTGGACATAAAGAGAGACAGGCTCATTGATTCCATCTTGCCTCAGTTTACCCCATCTTCCACCTAGTGAGTTTTTGGCTTTGACCCATGTTGAGATGATAGAAGTAAATCTACTTTTCTGTCTTTGGTCTCCACAGGTGAGTATTTCAGAATTCAGACTGTGGTTGTAGAGTTAAAAGATAAATGCATATTTTAATGCGCATGTACTGTAATATTTAATTCTTTCCCAAGGAGATACTTATTCCAGCCTTGAATCCCAAGGGTGTCTTGCACTCCAGTCCTGGGTGAGGTTTAAGAGTAGTTTTGATGATGGATTTTAATACCAGATTTCTGGGGGTATCTGTGCCTTTTCTGGATCTGAACCATGAACCAGTATTCTGCCCTCTCCTTTACATTTCTGCTGATGTCTATATCTGTCTATAGATATCTGTATCTCTATCTATAGCTATCTATATATAGCTAT
>NW_012325207.1:0-1386 GCF_000151885.1 Dipodomys ordii
GACTAAGGTCACAGTGGATTCAGCCCCAGAGTTCTCCTCAAATCAAACAGTTCCCCATATGAATACAAGGCGTATAGAGTTCTCCAACCCCAACCTTGCTTGAAAATAAGGCAGTTCTCCCCCTCCCCCTCCCCCTCCGCAACACGTCGGCTGGTGGTCGAAACCCCGCCCTCCCCCCTCCCCGTCGTCATGGCTACGACAGAGGAAAAGCAAATGATGATAATAATGAATCATAACAACCTATATGTATGTGTATGTCAGAACTCTCACTCCCCACTGCCGGGTAGGTGAGGACTGACTGACTGAGTGAGTGACTGACCCGACCCGTGTTTTGCACCTCCCGCCGCCCCATCCACCTTGTCGACAGCGAACGCGCGCCATCTAGCGGTGGTTTTGTGAATTGCAGTTTTCTCTCATGAAATGCATGAGGGAAAAAAAAGAACAAACAAACCACGCACTGACTGACTGAGAAAACCGGCCCAGGCTGGCTGGCCCCGAGAGAGACTGCCTTCTTTTCAGAGAAGGGGTGGGGTGGGGATGATGATGTGCCTCGTTGGAGTATGGGGCCCATGCATAGGCAGGCAGGCAGGCAGGCAGGCAGGCTCGGAGTGGGACCGTTGTGTGTTGGAGCGCCAGTACAGTAGCTCAAGCCCCAGGGTTGACTGGCAAGTCGAGAGGAAAAGGAGGGAGGGAGTGCGGGCGGTCGGGCGGGCGGGAGAGAGAATTCAAACGAGAGAGAGAGAGAGAGAGAGAGACAGACAGACAGACAGACAGACAGACAGACAGAAAGAGACGAAGAGAGACACACAGAGAGAAATAGAGAAACAGAAACAGAGAGACAAGAGACAGAGACGTGGTGAATTGGTCCGGCTGGACTACATACATGCTCTGTCGCGTCCGATCTTTGAGTTTCCTCAAAGATGCACGCACGCACACACACAGATACACTGAGATGCCCTCTGCCCCCTCTTCTCTCCTCTCCAATTCCCCCGCCCCCTCCCGCCTCCCCCCCCGTCAGGCACCAGAAATGAGATCCCTCCCCTTCGCCTATTGCGTCAATTACAAACAAAAGGCAGCGAAGATTCAAGCAAATTTGTTTTATTTTGTTCCGAGGGTAGGGTTGTGGATTTTGGTGCGGGGGGGGGGGGTCGGAGGTCGTGGTCGTGGTCGAGTAATCGCCTGCGGGGGGGGGTGAGGATGGACGGTTACGCCACCTGCATGGATGGCTCGCGTTCCCCTCTGGCTGTCTGGTTGCCGCTGAGTGCTTCAGATATCACCATCCAGTCAGGAAGCAGGGGCTGGAAGATAAATAGATATTAAAGAGATAATTAGGAGCAGGACTCCAGGGAAGCCCGAAGGCGGGGGGAATGCGGGGGGAGGGGGGAG
>NW_012325208.1:0-1386 GCF_000151885.1 Dipodomys ordii
TCACGTCAATGTTGGAAGATCTTCGAAAATATTAAATAAATATTCTGAGCCAACAGTCTTTTGAAAAATATTATCGGAGAAGTTCAGAAATGCTATTCTGTATCAAGATTAAATAAACCAGCAAAGTATGGTAAGACAATGAGATACAAGCCTGGAATTCTAGCACTCAGACTAAGACAGGAGATTAGAGAGTGGAATTATATAGTGATACCTTCCCTGGACTAGGAAATATAATTTTGTCTCAATAAAACAAAACAAGAAAGGAATAAAAAACAAGAAAGGAATATTCAGTTGCAAGTTTGGGCTAATTTTGTCATTATGTTTTAAGAAGTCAAGTTTCCTATTGAAATGCAACTCATATATAATCCTCAGTTGTGTTTTAAATGCTGTCATCATTACAGAACATTACTAGATGCAAAATAGCTCATGATTCCCAACCAAAAATTTGAAAAAGTAAGCATCATTCTGTTGGATTCCGAAGAAATGATGAAGGATTACAAAAGCTTAAGCCTAGAGAAATAGCAAAGTTCATCTAATGTAAGACTTTGTATACCTGGCTAAATTAGAATTTAGATTTGAAATAAATATTTTTGTTTGTAATTTTTCTTTGTAATTTCATATTCTATTTCATATTCTATAGGATAGAAGATTTAATTCACAAATTCACAAATGATTCTGGCATTCTATTTGCCTAAAATATTCTTTCAAGTGAGGTATAATTAGAACTTAGTTAATAGATAATTGCAACAGTTCCTGTGTAACATGGTAATGTGAATAATCTAGACAAAGTTGCCAACAAATTTATGATATTAACTTATAAATTTAGAAAAGGCTGAATTTTTTGAGACTTTGGTGCACCATGGTATGAATAGAGTAATTGTGTGACATCCTTTTTCTTCTACCTATATATAACACAGGAAGAAATTTCCTTAATTACATACCTTTGTATACAATGATAAAAATGCTAGGTTTGGGGTTTGTTTTTATTTTGTTTTTTGCTTCGTCCTAGGGCTTAAATTGTGGACTGGGAGACTGTCCCTGAGACTGTTTTGTTCAAGGCTACTGCTCTTCCACTTGAACAACAGTGCCATTTGTGTCTGGCTTTTCGTGAGCAGCTTATTGGAGATAAGAATCTAAGTAACCTTCCTGCCTGGGTGGGCTTTGAACCATAAGCTTCACATATTCATATTCAGATCTCCTGAATATCTGTGATAGATAAAAATATAGCTATAAATAATATTTGCAAGTGTTTTGTTCTCAAGAATACCACTGGGGGGAAAATTATGCAGCAAAGTTTAGTGTAGCATTCTTTCCCCAATAAGAAGGGCATCACATTAGCAGAGAGTAGTATTTTTTCACAATATGACAACTAGTCCTGATGGGAAT
>NW_012325209.1:0-1386 GCF_000151885.1 Dipodomys ordii
TCAGTGAAATTACCTGTTGTTTGCTCAAATTATTTTTGCTACACGTTTTATTTGTATTTCAATGTTTTAGACAACCTAAGAACTGATGTAAAAGTAAAGGTGTAGTAAAAATGGACTGCTTGGTATTGACAATTCATGTATATTCAGCAAAGCCATAAACAAAGAAACCCTATGTTTAGGAAATGGAAAGACTTGGAAAAAATTATATTAAGTTATTATATTAAAAATTATATTAAGCCCAAAGAAACTCAGGTCCCATCGTTTCCCTTATTTGCAATAACTAGTATATGTCTGAGTCAAGCAAAAAAGGTCAGATAAGTTGATGTTAGGGAAATGAACCCTAAGATATGTATTCAAATGTTTTTTTTCTTTCAGATGATTGTTTGTTAACACATTTAAAAGATCATTTCTTTGTTGCTTTGTATGTCCCTCCCCCATAGTATATCCCCTGCTTTCACTGTATTTGAGGTTGGTATAATTTGTGGAGGGGAAGGGAAAAAAATTGTTTAAATAGGGATACAGGTGGATCCATTACAACAATGAGAGGTTATGTTGAAGATGTTATGTGGAAAAATGAACTTTACAACTTTGGTGCGGGGGAGCAGGATTGAGTTGGGGGGCTGGGAGGAGGATGGGAAGGAATAGGAAGGGGAAACAAAAGAGGAGGCTACAATGCTTGATAAGAAATGTACTCATTATCTTGCCCGTGTAATTGAACCCCTCTGTACAGTATTTTCACAATAAAAAAAACCCTATGTATTTAACTTGGTTTTAGATTCTTTTTACTTCTGTGATTTTTTTCTTTTTTGCTATGTTCCTCAAACACATGTGTTGCAAAATAAAAAAAAAACTAGTTAACAGGGAAATAAGATGATGGCCTGCTTTGTTTAATGTCTTTTGAAATTTTCATGAACAATCCAAGCATAATTGTAAAGAACACATGTATTAAGTTCATTTGAGTGGAATAAAACATTTTTGAATGGACTTTTCAACTACTTTCTCTATTATTTTTCATGTAAATCATTCTTTTGAGTTTGAATCTCCTCTAAGGAAATTGTACATTATTAGAAAATTGTTCCTTAGTCACTTTTGGCAGGTAATAGGCTTTTACCGAGTTAAATTGCAAAGTTTATCATAACAACAAAAATACTAATGTAACCACCAAACACCTCCCATATTCCGCATTCTCTCCTCATCTCAAAAACAAAAGTGGTTTTTTCTCCTTTGAGGAGTGGAAAATCGGCCCATAAGACATTGGATAGCATTAACTGTAAATTCTATGCTTCCTAATCAGTTTTGGTTTTTCAGAATTTCTTGGTTTTAGGTAGTGTTCTCTATTTTCTCTCAATCTGCTCGAAAAAGTATTATTTCACTTAAGAAATTCTT
>NW_012325210.1:0-1386 GCF_000151885.1 Dipodomys ordii
GGATCTGGAGGGATCAATCATTGTCGGCGCTAACTATGAAGAATGGGGTGAGCCCGAGCACAGATGTGTTACCGGATACGAGCGAGTAGGGTGGAACCATCTAGGACATCCAATCCCCGGCGAAAGTTTTCGGCTTGTGAGTAAGTGGATAGCCGGGGCAGACACCGCCTCGCAAGGCGAGTCTGCGAAAGAGGCAGGGGGTTGGGGGCGGCAAAAAATTAATTATTTATCCACCATTCTCTCCCTCCCCCCCGCCCCCCCGCCCCCGGCCTTCGGGCTTCCCTGGAGTCCTGCTCCTAATTATCTCTTTAATATCTCTTTATCTTCCAGCCCCTGCTTCCTGACCGGATGGTGATATCTGAAGCACTCAGCGGCAACCAGACAGCCAGAGGAGAACGCGAGCCATCCATGCAGGTGGTGTAACCGTCCATACTCACCCCCCCCCGGAGGCGATTACTCGACGACGACCACGACCTCCGACCCCCCCCCGCACCAAAATCCACAACCCTACCCTCGGAACAAAATAAAACAAATTTGCTTGAATCTCACGCTGCCTTTTGTTTGTAATTGACGCAATAGGGGAAGGGGAGGGATCTCATTTCTGGTGCCTGACGGGGGGGGAGGAGGGAGGGGGCGGGGGAATTGGAGAGGAGAGAAGAGGGGGCAGAGGGCATCTCAGTGTATCTGTGTGTGTGCGTGCGTGCATCTTTGAGGAAACTCAAAGATCGGACGCGACAGAGCATGTATGTAGTCCAGCCGGACCAATTCACCACGTCTCTGTCTCTTGTCTCTCTGTTTCTGTTTCTCTATTTCTCTCTCTGTGTCTCTCTTTGTCTCTGTCTGTCTGTCTGTCTGTCTGTCTGTCTGTCTGTCTCTCTCTATCTCTCTCTCTCTCGTTTGAATTCTCTCTCCCGCCCGCCCGCCCGCCCGCACTCCCTCCCTCCTTTTCCTCTCGACTTGCCAGTCAATCCTGGGGCTTGAGCTACTGTACTGGCGCTCCAACACACAACGGTCCCACTCCGAGCCTGCCTGCCTGCCTGCCTGCCTATGCATGGGCCCCATACTCCAACGAGGCACATCATCATCCCCACCCCACCCCTTCTCTGAAAAGAAGGCAGTCTCTCTCGGGGCCAGCCAGCCTGGGCCGGTTTTCTCAGTCAGTCAGTGCGTGGTTTGTTTGTTCTTTTTCTTCCCCCATGCATTTCATGAGAGAAAACTGCAATTCACAAAACCACCACTAGATGGCGCGCGTTCGCCGTCGACAAGGTGGATGGGGCGGCGGGAGGGGCAAAACACGGGTCGGGTCAGTCACTCACTCAGTCAGTCAGTCCTCACCTACCCGGCAGTGAGAGGAGTGAGAGTTCTGACATACACATACATATAGGT
>NW_012325211.1:0-1386 GCF_000151885.1 Dipodomys ordii
AGATAACAGGCGAGAACAGTCCAGTTCCTGTTTGATTTATCAATAGGCATAGTATACTCATCAAAAGTCAGGCTTGGTATGAAACATTCATAAGATATATAATAAAAATTAACAATCGAGGAATTAAGGAACGTCTTTGGGTCATACAAAATAATCCATAAGGCCCCACCGTCCAGTCTTTTGGGTGAAACAAAAAAGTTCATCCCCCGCCCCCCCCCGCCTTCGGGTTTCCCTGGATTCCTGCTCCTAATTATCTCTTTAATATCCCTTTATCTTCCAGCCCCTGCTTCCTGACCGGATGGTGATATCTGAAGCACTCAGCGGCAACCAGACAGCCAGAGGGGAACGCGAGCCATCCATGCAGGTGGCGTAACCGTCCATCCTCACACCGCCACCCCCGCAGGCGATTACTCGACCACGACCACGACCTCCGACACCCCCCCCCACCAAAATCCACAACTCTACCCTCGGAACAAAATAAAACAAATTTGCTTGAATCTCACGCTGCCTTTTGTTTGTAATTGATGCAATAGGCGAAGGGGAGGGATCTCATTTCTGGTGCCTGACGGGGGGGGGAGCGGGGAGGTGGCGGGGGAATTGGAGAGGAGAGAAGAGGGGGCAGAGGGCATCTCAGTGTATCTGTGTGTGTGCGTGCGTGCATCTTTGAGGAAACTCAAAGATCGGACGCGACAGAGCGTGTATGTAGTCCAGCCGGACCAATTCACCACGTCTCTGTCTCTTGTCTCTGTGTTTCTGTTTCTCTATTTCTCTCTGTGTGTCTCTCTTTGTCTCTGTCTGTCTGTCTGTCTGTCTGTCTGTCTGTCTGTCTCTCTCTCTCTCGTTTGAATTCTCTCTCCCGCCCGCCCGCCCGCACGCACTCCCTCCCTCCTTTTCCTCTCGACTTGCCAGTCAATCCTGGGGCTTGAGCTACTGTACTGGCGCTCCAACACACAACGGTCCCACTCTGAGCCTCCCTGCCTGCCTGCCTGCCTATGCATGGGCCCCATACTCCAACGAGGCACATCATCATCCCCACCCCACCCCTTCTCTGAAAAGAAGGCAGTCTCTCTCGGGGCCAGCCAGCCTGGGCCGGTTTTCTCAGTCAGTCAGTGCGTGGTTTGTTTGTTCTTTTTTTTCCCCCATGCATTTCATGAGAGAAAACTGCAATTCACAAAACCACCACTAGATGGCGCGCGTTCGCCGTCGACAAGGTGGATGGGGCGGCGGGAGGGGCAAAACACGGGTCGGGTCAGTCACTCACTCAGTCAGTCAGTCCTCACCTACCCGGCAGTGGGGAGTGAGAGTTCTGACATACACATACATATAGGTTGTTATGATTCATTATTATCATCATTTGCTTTCCTCTGTCGTAGCCATGACGACGGG
>NW_012325212.1:0-1386 GCF_000151885.1 Dipodomys ordii
CCAGAATCACACTATAACTATGCATACCGAGAGCAATGGTGGCACCTACTAATGGCAGAATTGCTTCCGGCTGGGGAGTCTGCACAGGCCCTTCAGTGGCAAGAAGCGACTATGTGGCAGGGCAGAGCAGCAATACGAAATCCGGTGGAGCACATGGGGCATAGACAATACCCGAGAAGGGAGGAATCGTCGCTGGTGATGAAGCCCCCCCGCCTTCGGGCTTCCCTGGAGTCCTGCTCCTAATTATCTCTTTAATATCTCTTTATCTTCCAGCCCCTGCTTCCTGACCGGATGGTGATATCTGAAGCACTCAGCGGCAACCAGACAGCCAGAGGGGAACGCGAGCCATCCATGCAGGTGGCGTAACCGTCCATCCTCACCCCCCCCCGCAGGCGATTACTCGACCACCACCACGACCTCCGACCCCACCCCCCCGCACCAAAATCCACAACCCTACCCTCGGAACAAAATAAAACAAATTTGCTTGAATCTCACGCTGCCTTTTGTTTGTAATTGACGCAATAGGCGAAGGGGAGGGATCTCATTTCTGGTGCCTGACAGGGGGGTAGGGGGGAGGGGGCGGGGGAATTGGAGAGGAGAGAAGAGGGGGCAGAGGGCATCTCAGTGTATCTGTGTGTGTGCGTGCGTGCATCTTTGAGGAAACTCAAAGATCAGACGCGACAGAGCATGTATGTAGTCCAGCCGGACCAATTCACCACGTCTCTGTCTCTTGTCTCTCTGTTTCTGTTTCTCTATTTCTCTCTCTGTGTCTCTCTTTGTCTCTGTCTGTCTGTCTGTCTATCTGTCTGTCTGTCTCTCTCTCTCTCTCTCGCTCTCTCTCTCTCGTTTGAATTCTCTCTCCCGCCCGCCCGCCCGCCCGCACTCCCTCCCTCCTTTTCCTCTCGACTTGCCAGTCAATCCTGGGGCTTGAGCTACTGTACTGGCGCTCCAACACACAACGGTCCCACTCCGAGCCTGCCTGCCTGCCTATGCATGGGCCCCATACTCCAACGAGGCACATCATCATCCCCACCCCACCCCTTCTCTGAAAAGAAGGCAGTCTCTCTCGGGGCCAGCCAGCCTGGGCCGGTTTTCTCAGTCAGTCAGTGCGTGGTTTGTTTGTTCTTTTTTTTCCCCCATGCATTTCATGAGAGAAAACTGCAATTCACAAAACCACCACTAGATGGCGCGCGTTCGCCGTCGACAAGGTGGATGGGGCGGCGGGAGGGGCAAAACACGGGTCGGGTCAGTCACTCACTCAGTCAGTCAGTCCTCACCTACCCGGCAGTGGGGAGTGAGAGTTCTGACATACACATACATATAGGTTGTTATGATTCATTATTATCATCATTTGCTTTTCCTCTGTCGTAGCCATGACGACGGGGA
>NW_012325213.1:0-1386 GCF_000151885.1 Dipodomys ordii
GCCATTACCGTATCACTTTGATCAGTTATACCAGTAATGGGGGGAGGGAGTGGAGTGGGTAGGAGTCTCTCCCTCCCCACTACCCCCGCCCCCCCCCTTCGGGCTTCCCTGGAGTCCTGCTCCTAATTATCTCTTTAATATCTCTTTATCTTCCAGCCATGCTTCCTGACCGGATGGTGATATCTGAAGCACTCAGCGGCAACCAGACAGCCAGAGGGGAACGAGAGCCATCCATGCAGGTGGCGTAACCGTCCATCCTCACCCCCCCCCCCGCAGGCGATTACTCGACCACGACCACGACCTCCGACCCCCCCCCCCGCACCAAAATCCACAACCCTACCCTCGGAACAAAATAAAACAAATTTGCTTGAATCTCACGCTGCCTTTTGTTTGTAATTGACGCAATAGGCGAAGGGGAGGGATCTCATTTCTGGTGCCTGACGGGGGGTGAGGGGGGAGGGGGCGGGGGAATTGGAGAGGAGAGAAGAGGGGGCAGAGGGCATCTCAGTGTATCTGTGTGTGTGCGTGCGTGCATCTTTGAGGACACTCAAAGATCAGACGCGACAGAGCATGTATGTAGTCCAGCCGGACCAATTCACCACGTCTCTGTCTCTTGTCTCTCTGTTTCTGTTTCTCTATTTCTCTCTCTGTGTCTCTCTTTGTCTCTGTCTGTCTGTCTGTCTGTCTGTCTCTCTGTCTGTCTCTCTCTCTCTCTTTCTCTCTCTCTCTCGTTTGAATTCTCTGTCCCGCCCGCCCGCCCGCCCGCACTCCCTCCCTCCTTTTCCTCTCGACTTGCCAGTCAATCCTGGGGCTTGAGCTACTGTACTGGCGCTCCAACACACAACGGTCCCACTCCGAGCCTGCCTGCCTGCCTGCCTGCCTATGCATGGGCCCCATACTCCAACGAGGCACATCATCATCCCCACCCCACCCCTTCTCTGAAAAGAAGGCAGTCTCTCTCGGGGCCAGCCAGCCTGGGCCGGTTTTCTCAGTCAGTCAGTGCGTGGTTTGTTTGTTCTTTTTTTTCCCCCATGCATTTCATGAGAAAAAACTGCAATTCACAAAACCACCACTAGATGGCGCGCGTTCGCCGTCGACAAGGTGGATGGGGCGGCGGGAGGGGCAAAACATGGGTCGGGTCAGTCACTCACTCAGTCAGTCAGTCCTCACCTACCCGGCAGTGGGGAGTGAGAGGTCTGACATACACATACATATAGGTTGTTATGATTCATTATTATCATCATTTGCTTTTCCTCTGTCGTAGCCATGACGACGGGCAGGGGGGAGGGCGGGGTTGCGACCGCCACCCGACGTGTTGCGGAGGGGGAGGGGGAGGGGGAGGAGTCGCTCGTTCCCTGGATAGATCCGTCTCCCCTCCTCTCCACC
>NW_012325214.1:0-1386 GCF_000151885.1 Dipodomys ordii
AAAGCGGACTCTCAGAGGAAGGGAATGAAAAAAAGGGGGGCTGTAACAAGTGCGGCCGTCGACTCCCCCGTCCCAACAGGCCGCGTCTCCCCTCCTCTCAAACATTCTCTCCCTCCCACTTCCCCCCGGCCCCCCCCCGCCTTCGGGCTTCCCTGGAGTCCTGCTCCTAATTATCTCTTAATATCTCTTTATCTTCCAGCCCCTGCTTCCTGACCGGATGGTGATATCTGAAGCACTCAGCGGCAACCAGACAGCCAGAGGGGAACGCGAGCCATCCATGCAGGTGGCGTAACCGTCCATCCTCACCCCCCCCCGCAGGCGATTACTCGACCACGACCACGACCTCCGACCCCCCCCCCCGCACCAAAATCCACAACCCTACCCTCGGAACAAAATAAAACAAATTTGATTGAATCTCACGCTGCCTTTTGTTTGTAATTGACGACGCGATAGGCGAAGGGGAGGGATCTCATTTCTGGTGCCTGACGGGGGGGGAGGGGGGAGGGGGCGGGGGAATTGGAGAGGAGAGAAGAGGGGGCAGAGGGCATCTCAGTGTATCTGTGTGTGTGCGTGCGTGCATCTTTGAGGAAACTCAAAGATCGGACGCGACAGAGCATGTATGTAGTCCAGCCGGACCAATTCACCACGTCTCTGTCTCTTGTCTCTCTGTTTCTGTTTCTCTATTTCTCTCTCTGTGTCTCTCTCCGTCTCTGTCTGTCTGTCTGTCTGTCTGTCTGAATTCTCTCTCCCGCCGGCCCGCCCGCCCGCCCGCCCGCCCGCACTCCCTCCCTCCTTTTAATCCTGGGGCTTGAGCTACTGTACTGGCGCTCCAACACACAACGGTCCCACTCCGAGCCTGCCTGCCTGCCTGCCTGCCTATGCATGGGCCCCATACTCCAACGAGGCACATCATCATCCCCACCCCACCCCTTCTCTGAAAAGAAGGCAGTCTCTCTCGGGGCCAGCCAGCCTGGGCCGGTTTTCTCAGTCAGTTTGTTCTTTTTTTCCCCCATGCATTTCATGAGAGAAAACTGCAATTCACAAAACCACCGCTAGATGGCGCGCGTGTGGATGGGGCGGCGGGAGGGGCAAAACACGGGTCGGGTCAGTCACTCACTCAGTCAGTCAGTCCTCACCTACCCGGCAGTGGGGAGTGAGAGTTCTGACATACACATACATATAGGTTGTTATGATTCATTATTATCATCATTTGCTTTTCCTCTGTCGTAGCCTTGACGACCGGGAGGGGGGAGGGCGGGGTTTCGACCGCCAGCCGACGTGTTGCGGAGGGGGAGGGGGAGGGGGAGGAGTCGCTCGTTCCCTGGATAAAAAGATGTGGATATGTCCCTAATCTTGTACTGTGCAAGAGCTCCATCAATAATAATT
>NW_012325215.1:0-1386 GCF_000151885.1 Dipodomys ordii
AACATTATGATAAAGAAAAAAACCCCAGGGTTAAAACAAGAAAATCAGCGGACATGACCAGAACATAATCAACCGCTTGCGTGCTCCTCCCACCGCCCCCCCCCCCGCATTCGGGCTTCCCTGGTGTCCTGCTCCTAATTATCTCTTTAATATCTCTTTATCTTCCAGCCCCTGCTTTCTGACCGGTTGGTGATATCTGAAGCGCTCAGCGGAAACCAGACAGCCAGAGGGGAACGCGAGCCATCCATGCAGGTGGCGTAACCGTCAATCCTCACCCCCCCCGAGGTGATTACCCGACCACGACCACGACCTCCGACCCCCCCCGCACCAAAATCAACAACCCTACCCTCGGAACAAAATAAAACAAATTTGCTTGAATCTCACGCTGCCTTTTGTTTGTAATTGACGCAATAGGCGAAGGGGAGGGATCTCATTTCTGGTGCCTGACGGGGGGGGAGAGGGAGGGGGCGGGGGAATGGAGAGGAGAGAAGAGGGGGCAGAGGACATCTCAGTGTATCTGTGTGTGTGCGTGCGTGCATCTTTGAGGAAACTCAAAGATCGGACGCGACAGAGCATGTATGTAGTCCAGCAGGACCAATTCACCACGTCTCTGTCTCTTGTCTCTCTGTTTCTGTTTCTCTATTTCTCTCTCTGTGTCTCTCTTTGTCTCTGTCTGTCTGTCTGTCTGTCTGTCTGTCTGTCTGTCTGTCTGTCTCTCTCTCTCTCTCGTTTGAATTCTCTCTCCAGCCCGCCCGCCCGCCCGCACTCCCTCCCTCCTTTTCCTCTCGACTTGCCAGTCAATCCTGGGGCTTGAGCTACTGTACTGGCGCTCCAATACACAACGGTCCCACTCCGAGCCTGCCTGCCTGCCTGCCTGCCTATGCATGGGCCCCATACTCCAACGAGGCACATCATCATCCCCACCCCACCCCTTCTCTGAAAAGAAGGCAGTCTCTCTCGGGGCCAGCAAGCCTGGGCCGGTTTTCTCAGTCAGTCAGTGCGTGGTTTGTTTGTTCTTTTTTTTCCCCCATGCATTTCATGAGAGAAAACTGCAATTCACAAAACCACCACTGGATGGCGCGCGATCGCCGTCGACAGGATGGATGGGGCGGCGGGAGGGGCAAAACACGGGTCGGGTCAGTGACTCACTCAGTCAGTCAGTCCTCACCTACCCGGCAGTGGGGAGTGAGAGTTCTGACATACACATACATATAGGTTGTTATGATTCATTATTATCATCATTTGCTTTTCCTCTGTCGTAGCCACGACGACGGGGAGGGGGGAGGGCGGGGTTTCGACCGCCAGCCGACGTGTTGCGGAGGGGGAGGGGGAGGGGAGAGGAGTCGCTCGTTCCCTGGATAGATCCGTCTCCCCTCCTCGCCACCA
>NW_012325216.1:0-1386 GCF_000151885.1 Dipodomys ordii
TTCTGCTTTTGCTTCTTCGGCTTCTTCTGCTTCTATTTCTGCTTCTCTTTCTGCTTCTGCATCTCTCCATCTCTATTTCTCTGATCTGCTTCTCCTGCTTCTGCTTCTCCTGCTTCTCCTTCGGTTTCTCTTTATGCTTCTCCTTCTGCTTCTCCTTCTTCTGCTTCTACTCCTGCTTCTGCTTCTCCTTCTGCTTCTGCATCTTCTGCTTCTTCTGCTACTGCCTCTGCTTCTTCTGTTTCTTCTGCTTCTCCTTCTGCTTTTGCTTCTCTTTCTGCTTCTGCTTGTCCTTCTGCTTCACCAGATTCTGCTTCTTCTGCTTCTACTGTATCTACTTATGCTTCAGGTTCTGCTTCTGCTTCTTCGGCTTCTTCTGCTTCTGCTTGTCCTGCTGCTGCTTCTTCTGCTGCTCCTGCTTCTACTTCTGCTTTTCCTTCTGTTTCTGCTTCTCCTTCTGCTTCTGCTTCTTCTCCTTATTATGTTTCTTCTGCTTCTGCTTCTCCTGCTTCTGCTTCTCCTGCTTCTCGTTGTGCTTCTCTTTCTGCTTCTCTTTCTGCTTCTCCTTCTCCTTCTCCTTCTTCTGCTTCTCCTTCTGCTTCTGCTTCTCCTTCTGCTTCAATTTCTCCTTCTGCTTCAATTTCTCCTTCTGCTTCTCATTCTGCTTCTGCGTCTTCTGTTTCTTCTGCTTCTCTTGCTTCTGCTTCTCCTGCTTCTCCTACTTCTCGTGCTGCTTCTCCTTCTGCGTCTCTTTCTGCTTCTGCTTATCCTTTTGCTTCTCCTACTCCTAATCCTTCTCTTTCGCCTTCTCCTTCTTGTTCCTCTGCTTGTCCTGGTGCTTCTGCTACTGCTTATTCTACTATTTCTGTTTCTTCTGCTTCTGCTTCAGATTGTGCTTCTTCTCTTTCTCCTTCTGCTTCAGATTCTGCTTCTGCTTCTTCGGCTTCTCCTGTTTCTTCTGTTTCTGCTTCTCCTGCTTCTTCTGCTTCTCCTGCTTCTCTTTCTCCTTCTCCTTCTGCTTCTCCTTCTGCTTCTGCTTCTGCTCTTCTCCTTCTTCTGTTTCTTTTGCTTCTGTTTCTTCTGCTTCTTCTTCTTCTGTTTCTTCGGATTCTACTTCTGCTTCTCCTTCTTCTCCTTCTCTTTCTGCTTCTTCTGATTCTCCTGCTTCTCCTTCTTGTTCTCCTTCTGTTTCTGCTTCTCTTTCTGCTTCTGCTTCTCCTTCTGCTGCTCCTTCTCCTTCTCCTTCTTCTGCTTCTCTCACTGCTTCTGCTTCTGCTTCTTTTGATTATTCTTTTTCTTCTGCTTCAGCTTCTCCTGCTTCTGCTTCTTCTTCTTCTACTGCTTCTCCTTATACTTCTCCTTATGCTTCTCCTTATGCTTCTCCTTATG
>NW_012325217.1:0-1386 GCF_000151885.1 Dipodomys ordii
GAAGCAGAAGAAGTAGTCGCAGAAGCAGAAGAAGAAGAAGACGAAGAAGCAGAAGACGAAGGAGAAGACGAAGAAGAAGATGATGAAGAAGCAGAAGAAGACGAAGAAGAAGAAGAAGAAGAAGAAGAAGAAGAAGAAGAAGAAGAAGAAGAAGAAGAAGAAGAAGAAGAAGAAGAAGAAGAAGAAGCATAAGGAGAATCATAAGGAGAAGCATAAGGAGAAGCAGTAGAAGCAGGAGAAGCAGAAGCAGGAGAAGCAGAAGCAGAAGAAAAAGAATAAGCAAAAGAAGCAGAAGCAGAAGCAGGGGGAGAATCAGAAGAAGGATAAGGAGAAGGAGCAGCAGAAGGAAAAGCAGAAGCAGAATGAGAAGAGGAAACTGAAGGAGAACAAGAAGGAGAAGCAGGAGAATCAGAAGAAGCAGAAGTAGAAGCAGAAAGAGAAGGAGAAGAAGGAGAAGCAGAAGTAGCATCAGAAGAAACAGAAGAAGAAGAAGCAGAAGAACCAGAAGCAAAAAAACAGAAGAAGGAGAAGAACAGAAGCAGGAGCAGAAGGAGAAGCAGAAGCAGAAGGAGAAGCAGAAAGAGAAGCAGGAGAAGCAGAAGCAGAAGAAACAGGCGAAGCCGAAGAAGCAGAATCATAATCTGAAGCAGAAGGAGAAACAGAAGAAGCACAATCTGAAGCAGAAGCAGAAGAAACAGTAATAGTAGAATAAGCAGAAGCAGAAGCAGCAGGAGAAGCAGAAGAAGAAGACGGAGAAGGCGAGAGAGAAGGATTAGGAGTAGGAGAAGCAAAAGGATAAGCAGAAGCAGAAAGAGACGCAGAAGGAAAAGCAGCACGAGAAGTAGGAGAAGCAGGAGAAGCAGGAGAAACAGAAGACGCAGAAGCAGAATGAGAAGCAGAAGGAGAAATTGAAGCAGAAGCAGAAGGAGAAGCAGAAGCAGAAGGAGAAGCAGAAGAAGGAGAAGGAGAAGCAGAAAGAGAAGCAGAACGAGAAGCAGGAGAAGCAGAAGCAGGAGAAGCAGAAGCAGAAGAAAAAGAATAAGCAAAAGAAGCAGAATCAGAGGGAGAAGCAGAAGAAGGAGAAGGAGCAGAAGGAGAAGGAGAAGCAGGAGAATCAGAAGGAGACGCAGAAGAAGGAGAAGCAGAAGCAGAAGAAGCAGCAGAAGGATAAGCAGAAGCAGAAGAAGATGCAGAAGGAGAAGCAGGAGAAGAAGAAGAAGCAGAAGCAGAAGGAGAAACAGAAGTAGGAGAAGGAGAAGGAGAAGCAAGGGCAGCAGAAGCAATAGGAGAAGCAGAAGGAGAAGCAGAAGCAGAATGAGAAGCAAAAAGAGAAGCAGTAGAAGCAGAAAAACCAGGAGAAGCAGAAGAAAGAGAAGAAGAAGAAGA
>NW_012325218.1:0-1386 GCF_000151885.1 Dipodomys ordii
CTTCTGCTTGTTCTTCTCCTGTTTCTGCATTTCCTGCTTCTCCTTCTGCTGCTCTTTCTGTTTCTCCTGCCGCTTTTCCTTCTACTGCTCCTTCTTCTGCTTCTCTTTCTGCTTCTACTCCTGTTTCTCCTTCTCCTTCTCCTTCTAGTTCTTCTGCTTTTCCTTCTGCTTCTCCTTCTGCTTCTGAATCTTCTGCTTCTTCTGATACTGCCTCTGCTTCTTCTGTTTCTTCTGCTTCTCCTTCTGCTTTTGCTTCTCTTTCTGCTTCTGCTTCTCCTTCTGCTTCTCCACATTCTGCTTCTTCTGCTTCTCCTGCTTCTCCTTCTGCTTCAGGTTCTGCTTTTGCTTTTTCGGCTTCTTCTGCTTCTGCTTCTTCTGCTGCTGCTTCTTCTGCTTCTCCTGCTTCTCTTTCTGTTTTTCCTTCTGTTTCTGCTTCTCCTTCTGCTTCTTCCCCTTCTTCGGTTTCTTCTGCTTCGGCTTCTCCAGCTTCTGCTTTTCCTGCTTCTCTTTCTGCTTCTCCTTCTGCTTCTGCTCCTCCTTCTGCTTCTGCTCCTTCTATTTCTTCTGTTTCTTCTTTCTCTGCTTCTCCCGCTCTGCTTCTTCTGCTTCTCCTGCTTCTCGTTCTGCTTCTCTTTCTTCTGCTTCTCATTCTGCATCTCCTTCTGCTTTTGCTTCTCTTTCTGCTTCTGCTTCTCCTTCTGCTTCTCCTTCTTCTTCTCCAGATTCTGCTTCTTCTGCTTCTCCTTCTGCTTCAGGTTCTGCTTCTGCTTCTTCAGCTTCTTCTGCTTCTATTTCTGCTAATCCTTCTGTTTCTGCTTCTCTTTCTGCTTCTGCTTCTTATCCTTCTTCTATTTCTTTTGATTCTGCTTCTCCTGCTTCTGCTTCTCCTTCTGTTTCTCTGTTTCTGCTTCTCCTTCTCCTTCTTCTGCTTCTCCTTCTGCTTCTGCTTCTCCTTCTGCTTCAATTTTTCCTTCTGCTTCTCATTCTGCTTCTGCGTCTTCTGTTTCTTCTGCTTCTCTTGCTTCTGCTTCTCCTGCTTCTCCTACTTCTCATGCTGCTTCTCCTTCTGCGTCTCTTTCTGCTTCTGCTTATCCTTTTGCTTCTCCTACTCCTAATCCTTCTCTTTCGCCTTCTCCTTCTTGTTCTTCTGCTTGTCCTGGTGCTTCTGCTTCTGCTTATTCTACTATTTCTGTTTCTTCTGCTTCTGCTTCAGCTTGTGCTTCTTCTGTTTCTCCTTCTGCTTCAGATTCTGCTTCTGCTTCTTCGGCTTCTCCTGTTTCTTCTGCTTCTGCTTCTCCTGCTTCTTCTGGTTCTCCTGCTTCTCTTTCTGCTTCGCCTTCTGCTTCTGCTTCTCCTTCTGCTTCTGCTTCTGCTCTTCTCCTTCTT
>NW_012325219.1:0-1386 GCF_000151885.1 Dipodomys ordii
CGGGGACTCAAAAGGATACTCAGAGGAGGATATAGCAGGACATTTGGGGTCACAGGATGACACAG
This sequence comes from Dipodomys ordii, assembly GCF_000151885.1. Classification (NCBI taxonomy): domain Eukaryota; kingdom Metazoa; phylum Chordata; class Mammalia; order Rodentia; family Heteromyidae; genus Dipodomys; species Dipodomys ordii. The sequence continues at coordinate 66 of NW_012325219.1, forward strand.
CGGTGGTTTCATATTAGTGTTTTGTGGTTTTTATATGGGGATTTTTCTATTATATAGCGGGATACATCGTGGAAATAGCGTGACACATCAGTGTTCACATCCGGGTTTACTTTGGTTTACAGCGGTACACAGTTGGGATACAGTTTTGTACACAGCGGGGGACACAAGGGGTGACACAGCGGGACACAGTGGGTGACACAAATGGACAAAGCGGGGGACAATGTAGCGGACACAGTGGGACTTATCGGGACACAGTGGAACACTGCGGGGAACACAGCGGGGAACACAGCGGGACACAGCGGGACACAGCAGGGGACACAGCATGGACACAGCGGGTCACAGCGGGGAAATAGTGGGGGACACAGAGGGGGACACAGCGGGATACAGAAGGACACAGCGAGGACACAGTGGGACACAGGAGGACACAGCGGGGACACAGCGGGGACACAGCGGGGGACACAGTGGGACACAGCAGGGGATACAGCGAGGACACAGCGGGACACAGCCGGATACACCAGGACACGGAGGGGAACACAGCGGAGGACACAGCGGGACACAGCGGGTCACTGCGGCGAAATAGTGGGGGACACAGCTGGGGACACAGCGGGATACAGAAGGACACAGCGAGGACACAGCGGGACACAGGAAGACACAGGAGGACACAGCGGGGACACAGTGGGACACAGCGGGGACACAGAGGGACATAGAGGTTACACAGCCAGGACACACCAGGGACACAGCGGAACAGAGCGGGGACACAGCCGGGACCCAGCGGGACCCAGCGGGACCCAGCGGGGACACAGCGGGGACACAGCGGGACACAGAAGGGGACACAGAGGCAGACACAGCAGGACACAGCGGGACACAGCGGGAGACAGCGGGGACACAGCGAGGACACAGCGGGACACAGCGGGGAACACAGCGGGGAACACAGCGGGGGACACAGCAGGGCACAGCTGGGGACACAGCAAGGACACAGCGGGTCACAGTGGGGAAATAGTGGGGGACAAAGCGGGGGACACAGCGGGATACAGAAGGACACAGCGAGGACACAGTGGGACACAGGAGGACACAGCGGGGACACAGCTGGGACACAGCGGGGGACACAGTGGGACACAGCGGGGACAGAGAGGGACTCAGCGGTTACAGAGCGAGGACACACCAGGGACACAGCGGGACACAGCGAACACACAGCGGGGACACAGCGGGACACAGACAGGACACAGCAGGACACAGCGGGGGATACAGCGGGGGACAGCGGTGACACACCAGCGGACAGCGGGGACACAGCGGGACACAGCGGGACACAGCGGGGGACACA
>NW_012325220.1:0-1386 GCF_000151885.1 Dipodomys ordii
GACACAGCGGGACACAGCGAGGACACAGCGGGACACAGCGTGGTGTACATCGGGGGACAGCGGTGACACACCGGCGGACAGCGGGGACACAGCTGGACACAGCGGGACACAGCGGGGGACACAGCGGGACACAGTGGGGGACACAGCGGGGGACACAGCGAGGGACACAGTGCAACACAGCGAGGACACAGCGGGACACAGCGGGACACAGCGGGGACACAGCGGGACACAGCGGGGGACACAGGCCGACAAAGCAGGACACAGAGGGACACAGCGGGAAACAGCAGGACACATCGGGGGACACACCGGGACACAGCGGGGGTCCCAGCAAGAACACAGTGGGACACAGGAGGACACAGCGGGGACAGAGCGGGGACACAGCGGGGGACACAGGCCGACAAAGCAGGACACAGAGGGACAGAGCGGGAAACAGCAGGACACATCAGGGGACACACCGGGACACAGTGGGGGTCACAGCAAGAACACAGTGGGAAACAGGAGGACACAGCGGGGACAGAGCGGGGACACAGCGGGGGACACTGAGAGACACAGCGGGGGACACAGCGAGGACACAGCGGGGACATAGGGGGACACTGCGGGACACAGTGGAACACAGCGGAGACACAGAGGGACATAGCAGTTACACAGCGAGGACACACCAGAGACACAGCGGGACACAGCGGGGACACAGCGGGACACAGCGGGGGAAACAGCGAGGACACAGTGGGACACAGCAGGGAACACAGCGGCGGACACAGCGGGACCCAGCGGGGACACAGCGGGGACACAGCGGGACACAGCGGGGGACACAGCAGGGGACACATCGAGGGACAGCGGGGACACAGAGGGACACAGCAGGACACAGCGGGGAAACAGCAAGGACACAACGGGACACAGCGGGACACAGCGGGGACACAGTGGGGGACATAGCGAGGACACAGCGGGACACAGAGGGATACACAGAGAGGACACAGCGTGACACATGGGGACACAGCGCGACACAGCGGGTGACCCAGCGAGGACACAGCGGGACACAAATGGGGACACAGCAAGGACACACCGGGACACAGCGGGACAGAGGGGGACACAGCTGGGGACACCCACGGTTACACAGCGGGACACAGCAGGGGACACAGCGGGGACATACAGGGGACAGCAGGCACACAGCGGGACACAGCAGAACACAGCAGGACACAGAGGGACACAGCGCGGAACACAGCGGGGGACACAGCGGGACACAGCGGGACACAGCGGGGGACACAGCATGGACACAGCAGGTCACAGCGGGGAAATAGTGGGGGACACAGCGGGGGACACAGCGGGATACAGAAGGACACAGCGAGGACACAGCAGGACACAGGAGGACACACTGGGGACACAGTGGGA
>NW_012325221.1:0-1386 GCF_000151885.1 Dipodomys ordii
AGTAGTGATAAAGCTGAGAAAGCAAAAGAAAAAAAAAAGGCTTTATCTCTACATCAAAGCCATTTCTCAGCTTCAGTAGGATTATTCTTTTCTGACTATGGTTCCACAATTTCATTATGATTTGACACTTAACAAATGTGACATTCAGTGTGTTCTTATGTCAGCTCAAGTAATACGTGCAGGAAAGTTTTTGAAGATGTCCAACAGTGCTCTTAGGGAAAAGCCAAGGTTTTATGATGTCATATAATGTTGTTTTCAAGCAACAGAGGAAAGAATGAAACCCTTACTTTTCTACTCTGGCATCCAGGAACAACCAGACAGGAATCGGAGCTAACAGAGGAGTCTTTGAGAGCTAGCGAATTGGAAGTAATAAGGACCCTACATGACTTTTAGAAATATCATCTTGCTCTCTGGCTGCTCAAGAAGTTTAAACATTAGAGATAATCTTGTTAGAACATGTTTCTAAAACAGTGAAAAGATTCCTTGTAAAGAAAGGTTTGTGATCAAATACTTTTGGGAAAAACAAGTCGTTTAAGAATACAGGTGGATCCATCGCAACAATGAGAAGTACAAGTTGTCATGTCGAAAACGAACTTTACAACTTTGGTGGGGGAGGGGAGGATTCGGTGGGGGGGCGAGGGGAGGCTGGAAAGGGATGTGAAGGGTAAACAAAGGAGGAGGCTGCAATGCTTCATAAGATAGATATGTACTCATTATCTTTCCCATGTAACCCCTCTGTACAGAATGTTCACAATAAAAAAAATTAAAAAAAATAAAAATAAAAAAATTGAAAAAGCTCTGCTCAGCATCTTAGCTATAATGAAAGTGCCTCATTCTGTCTAAAATAACAGGTGAAATTTTATTTCTTTTAATTCTGAGAGAGGTGACAAGTGTTTAGGAACTCAGGATGCAAAGAGTAAGATAGAGCCAGGCACTGGTGGCTCACAGCTGTAATCCTATCTACTCAGGAGCCTGAAATCTGAGGAACACGGTTGCAAGCAGGCCCGGGCAGGAGAGAAGGTGAGACACCTATCTCCAATAAACCACCAGAAAACCGGAAGTGGCGCTATAGCTCAAGGTAGAGCGCTCGCCTTGACTTGAAGAGCTGAGGGACAACGCCCAAGCCTAGAGTTCAAGCCCCACGACCGACAAAACAAAACAAAACAAAACAAAAGTATACAAAGCACTCAGACTTCGGGGATTTAAAACATTATTGTTTGACGGTGACCAGGGATCCAAATGCTCTACATATTCCTCAACGGAAATACAGGGCAGTAAGGAGAGTTAGACAGCATCGGTCTATCCCAGGCATCTTCGGTCTGCATCCTAGCAGGCTTCAACCTCTTCACACTGTCCCCATTAACCAGTGCCAATTTTTCCTTGCAT
>NW_012325222.1:0-1386 GCF_000151885.1 Dipodomys ordii
AAAGCAGAAAGAGAAGCAGGAGAAGCAGAAGAAGCAGCAGCAGGAGAAGCAGAAGCAGAACTGAAGCAGAAGGAGAAGCAGGAGAAGCAGAAGAAGCAGAATCTGGAGAAGCAGAAGGAGAAGCAGAAGCAGAAAGAGAAGCAAAAGCAGAAGGAGAAGCAGAAGAAACAGAAGAAGCAGAGGCAGTAGCAGAAGAAGCAGAAGAAGCAGAAGCAGAAGGAGAAGCAGAAGGAAAAGCAGAAGAACGAGAAGGAGAAGGAGAAACAGAAGGAGAAGCAGAAAGAGAAGCAGAAGAAGGAACAGGAGATGCAGAAACAGGAGAAGCATAAGCAGAACATACAGGAGAAGGACGAGAAGCAGAAGCAGAAGGAGAAGCAGAAACAGAAGGAGAAGCAGAAAGACAAGGAGGGGAAGCAGAAGAAGCAGAAGCAGGAGAAGCAGAAGCATAAGAATCCGAAGAAGCAGAAGCAGAACCTGAAGCAGAAGGAGAAGCAGAAGAAGCAGAATCTGGAGAAGCAGAATGAGAAGCAGAAGGAGAAGCAGAAGCAGAAAGAGAATCAAAAGCAGAAGGAGAAGCAGAAAAAACAGAAGAAGTAGAAGCACTAGCAGTTGTAGCAGAAGTAGAAGGAGAAGCAGAAGGAAAAGCAGTAGAACAAGAAGGAGAAGGAGAAACAGAAGGAGAAGCAGAAGGAGAAGCAGAAAGAGAAGCAGGTAAAGCAGAATAAGAAGAAGCAGGAGAATCAGAAGGAGATGCAGAAGAAGGAGAAGGAGAAGCAGAAGCAGAAGAAGATGCAGAAGGAGAAGCAGGAGAAGCAGAAGAAGCAGAAGCAGAAGGAGAAGCAGGAAAAGCAGAAGAAGCCCAAGCAAAAGGAGAAGCAAAAGAAGGAGAAGGAGAAGCAGAGGCAGAAGAAGAAGCATAAGGACAAGCACAAGCAGAAGGAGATGCAGAAGGAGAAGAAGGAGAAGCAGAAGAAGCAGAAGCTGAAGGAGAAGCAGAAGTCGGAGAAGGAGAAGGAGGAGAAGCAGAAGCAGAAGGAGAAGCAGAAGCGGAATGAGAAGCAGAAAGAGAAGCAGGAGAAGTACAAGATGCAGAAGCAGGAGAAGCCGAAAGAGAAGAAGTAGAAGAAGCAGAAACTGAAGCAGAAGGAGAAGCAGAAGCAGAAAGAGAAGCAGAAGAAGAAGTAGAACCAGAAATTCAGGCAGGAGAAACAGAAGAAGCAGAAGCAGAAAGAGAAGCAAAAAGAGAAGCAGAAAGAGAAGTAGAAGAAGCAGCAGAAGAAGAAGCAGCAGAAGAAGCAGAAAAACAAGCAGGAGAAGCAGAAGCAGAAAGAGAAGTAGAAGCAGAAGAATCAGAAGAAGCAGAAGCAGAAGAAGAAGCTGTAGAAG
>NW_012325223.1:0-1386 GCF_000151885.1 Dipodomys ordii
CCGCTGAGTCCTCGCTGTGTCCCCTGTTGTGTCCCGCTGTGTCCTCACTGGGTAGCTACTGTGTCCCGCTGTGTCCCCAGATGTCCCACACTGTGTCCTGCTGTGTCCTCGCTGGGTCTCCCGATGGGTCCCGCTGTGTCCGCCGCTGTGTCCCGCTGTGTCCCGCTGAGTCCTCGCAGTGTCCCCCGCTGTGTCCTGCTGTGTCCCCCGCTGTGTTCCCCGCTGTGTCCCCCTGAGTCCCCCGCTGTGTCCTGCTGTGTCCTCGCTGGGTCTCCCGCTGGGTCTCCCGCTGGGTCCCGCTGTGTCCCCCGCTGTGTCCCGCTGTGTCCCGCTGTGTCCTCGCTGTGTCCCCTGCTGTGTCCCGTTGTGTTCCTAGCTGTGTACCCCTTTGTGTCCTGCTGTATCAACTCTGTGTCCCACTGGGTCCCGCTGTTTCCTTCCTGTGTTCCCAGCTGTGTCTCGCTGTGTCCCCGCTGTATCGACGCTGTGTCCCTGCTGTGTCCCGCTGTTTCCCGCTCTGTCCTAGCTGTGTCCCCAGGTGTGTCCCGTTGTGTCCCCAGCTGTGTCCCCCGCTATGTCCCGCTGTGTGTACTGCTGTGTCCACGCTGTGTCCCGCTGTGTTTCGCTGTGTCCCGCTGTGTCCTCTCTGTGTCCCAGCTATGTTCCGCTGTGTCCTTGCTGTGTCCCGCTGTGTCCCCCGCTGTGTCCGCTACTGTGTCCTGCTGTGTCCCCCGCTGTGTCACCAATGTGTCCCGCTGTGTCCTCGCTGTGTCCCGCTGTGTCTCGCTGTGCCCCCACTCTGTCCCGTTGTGTCCACAGCTGGGTACCACGCTGTGTAACACTGTGTCCCCGCTGTATGGACGCTGTGTCCTGCTGTGTCCCGCTGTGTCCTTGCTGTGTTCCCCGCTGTGTCCCGCTGTGTCCCCAGCTGTGTCACCCGCTGTGTCCTGCTGTGTCCTCGCTGGGTCCCCCGCAGTGTCCTGCTGTGTCCCCCGTTGTGTTCCCCGCTGTGTCCCCCTGTGTCCCCCGCTGTGTCCTGCTGTGTCCTCGCTGGGTCTCCCGCTGGGTCCCGCTGTGTCCCCCGCTGTGTTCCGTTGTGTCCCGCTGTGTCCTTGCTGTGTCCCCCGCTGTGTCCCGTTGTGTTCCTAGCTGTGTACCCCGTTGTGTCCCACTGTATCGACTCTGTGTCCCACTGGGTCCCGCTGTTTCCTTCCTGTGTTCCCCGCTGTGTCTCGCTGTGCCCCCACTCTGTCCCGTTGTGTCCATAGCTGGGTACCACGCTGTGTAACACTGTGTCCCCGCTGTATGGACGCTGTGTCCTGCTGTGTCCCGCTGTGTCCTTGCTGTGTTCCCTGCTGTGTCCCGCTGTGTCCCCAGCTGTGTTCA
>NW_012325224.1:0-1386 GCF_000151885.1 Dipodomys ordii
CAGTATACGTAGGAACTGATATAATTTCTCAATCATGACAGTTCAGGATGGTGTGTATTATCAGAAATTCCTAAAAGACACGGGAGTTTTGTGACAACACTAAAGCAGGCTACGTCAAGAGGAGGAGAGTAAGATCTGGGGAGAAATTAAATACTTTTGTCCGTCTCTCCTTGCATATACTTTTCCTGCCCTCACTTTTGTTTTCATTTTCCATCCTCCCCCTCCGCAACATGTCGGCCGGCGGTGGAAACCCCGCCCTCCCCCCTCCCCGTCGTCATGGCTACGACAGAGGAAAAGCAAATGATGATAATAATGAATCATAACAACCTATATGTATGTGTATGTCAGAACTCTCACTCCCCACTGCCGGGTAGGTGAGGACTGACTGACTGAGTGAGTGACTGACCCGACCCGTGTTTTGCCCCTCCCGGCGCCCCATCCACCTTGTTGACGACGAACGCGCGCCATCTAGTGGTGGTTTTGTGAGTTGCAGATTTCTCTCATGAAATGCATGGGGAAAAAAAAGAACAAACAAACCACGCACTGACTGACTGAGAAAACCGGCCCAGGCTGGCTGGCCCCGAGAGAGACTGCCTTCTTTTCAGAGAAGGGGTGGGGTCGGGATGATGATGTGCCTCGTTGGAGTATGGGGCCCATGCATAGGCAGGCAGGCAGGCAGGCAGGCTCGGAGTGGGACCGTTGTGTGTTGGAGCGCCAGTACAGTAGCTCAAGCCCCAGGATTGACTGGCAAGTCGAGAGGAAAAGGAGGAAGGGAGTGCGGGCGGGTGGGCGGGCGGGAGAGAGAATTCAAACGAGAGACAGAGAGAGAGAGAGAGAGACAGACAGACAGACAGACAGACAGACAGACAGAGACAAAGAGAGACACAGAGAGAGAAATAGAGAAACAGAAACAGAGAGACAAGAGACAGAGACATAGTGAATTGGTCCGGCTGGACTACATACATGCTCTGTCGCGTCCGAACTTTGAGTCTCCTCAAAGATGCACGCACGCACACACACAGATACACTGAGATGCCCTCTGCCCCCTCTTCTCTCCTCTCCAATTCCCCCGCCCCCTCTCCCTCCCCCCCCCGTCAGGCACCAGAAATGAGATCCCTCTCCTTCGCCTATTGCGTCAATTACAAACAAAAGGCAGCGTGAGATTCAAGCAAATTTGTTTTATTTTGTTCCGAGGGTAGGGTTGTGGATTTTGGTGCGGGGGGGGGTCGGAGGTTGTGGTCGTGGTCGAGTAATCGCCTGCGGGGGGAGGGGTGAGGATGGACGGTTACGCCACCTGCATGGATGGCTCGCGTTCCCCTCTGGCTGTCTGGTTGCCGCTGAGTGCTTCAGATATCACCATCCGGTCAGGAAGCAGGGGCTGGATGA
>NW_012325225.1:0-1386 GCF_000151885.1 Dipodomys ordii
GTAGAAGCAGAAGAGGCAGGAAAAGCAGATTTGCAGAAGAAAGAGAAGAAGAAGACGAAGAAGAAGAAGAAAAAGAAGCAGCAGCATAAGGAGAAGCATAAGGAGAAGCATAAGGAGAAGTATAAGGAGAAGCAGTAGAAGGAGAAGAAGCAGAAGCAGGAGAAGCTGAAGCAGAAGAAAAAGAATAAGCAAAAGAAGCAGAAGCAGAAGCAGTGAGAGAAGCAGAAGAAGGAGAAGGAGAAGGAGCAGCAGAAGGAGAAGCAGAAGCAGAAAGAGAAGCAGAAACAGAAGGAGAACAAGAAGGAGAAGCAGGAGAATCAGAAGAAGCAGAAAGAGAAGGAGAAGAAGGAGAAGCAGAAGTAGAATCAGAAGAAACAGAAGAAGAAGAAGCAGAAGAAACAGAAGCAAAAGAAACAGAAGAAGGAGAAGAGCAGAAGCAGAAGCAGAAGGAGAAGCAGAAGCAGAAGGAGAAGCAGAAAGAGAAGCAGGAGAACCAGAAGAAGCAGGAGAAACAGAAGCAGAAGAAACAGGAGAAGCCGAAGAAGCAGAAGCAGAATCTGAAGCAGAAGGAGAAACAGAAGAAGCACAATCTGAAGCAGAAGCAGAAGAAACAGAAATAGTAGAATAAGCAGAAGCAGAAGCACCAGGACAAGCAGAAGAACAAGAAGGAGAAGGCGAAAGAGAAGGATTAGGAGTAGGAGAAGCAAAAGGATAAGCTGAAGCAGAAAGAGACGCAGAAGGAGAAGCAGCACGAGAAGTAGGAGAAGCAGGAGAAGCAGAAGCAAGAGAAGCAGAAGAAACAGAAGACGCAGAAGCAGAAGGAGAAGCAGAAGGAGAAATTGAAGCAGATGGAGAAGGAGAAGCAAAAGGAGAAGCAGAAGAAGGAGAAGGAGAAGGAGAAGCAGAAAGAGAAGCAGAAAGAGAAGCACAACGAGAAGCAGGAGAAGCAGAAGCAGGTGAAGCAGAAGCAGAAGAAACATAAGAAGGAGAAGACGCAGAAGCAGAAGGAGAAGCAGAAACAGAAGGAAAAGCAGAAATAGAAGCAGGAGCAGCAGAAGAAGCAGCAGCAGGAGAAGCAGAAGCAGAAGAAGCCGAAGAAGCAGAAGCAGAACCTGAAGCATAAGGAGATACAGGAGAAGCAGAAGAAGCAGAATCTGGAGAAGCAGAAGGAGAAGCAGAAGCAGAAAGAGAAGCAAAAGCAGAAGGAGAAGCAGAAGGAGAAGCAGAAGAAACAGAAGAAGCAGAGGCAGTAGCAGAAGAAGCAGAAGATGAAGAAGCAGAAGGAGAAGCAGAAGCAGTAGTAGAAGCAGAAGAAGGAGAAGCAGAAGGAGAAGCATAAAGAGAAACAGAAGGAGAAGCAGGAGAAGCAGAAGCAGGAGAAGCAGA
>NW_012325226.1:0-1386 GCF_000151885.1 Dipodomys ordii
ACACAGCCTTGATACAGCGGGATTCACAGCGTTACACAGCGGGTTACACAGCTGGGACACAAAGGGACACAGTGGTGGACAGAGCGGGACACAGCGGGACAGAGTGGGACACAGACGGGATAAAGCGTGAGACACAGCGGGGGACAGAGCGGGAGACAGCGGGGGACACAGCGAGGACACAGCGGGACACAGCGGGGACACAGCGGGGACTCAGCTGGGGACACAGCGGGGGACAAAGCGGGACACCACGGAACACAGCGGGACACTGCGCGAAACAGCGGTGACCCTTCGGGGACACAGCGGGACACAGCGGGGGACACAGCGGGACACAGCGGGTGACACAGCAGAACACAGTGGGGGACACAGCGAGGACACAGTGGGACACAGCAAGACAAAGCATCGAAACAGCGGGGACACAGCGGTACACAGCGGGGTACACAGCTGGGGACACAACGGGACACAGCGGGGGACACAGCGAGGACACAGTGGGACACAGCAGGACACAGCGGGGACACTGCGGGAACATAGTGGGACACAGCGGGGTACACAGCGGGACACAGCGGGACACAGCTTGGGACACAGCGGGGATACAGCGGGACACAGCGGGGGACAGAGCTAGGACACAGCGGGACACAGCGGGACACAATGGGGACACAAAGGGGACTTAGCGGGGGAAACAGCGGGAGAAAAAGCGGGACACCATGGGAAACAGTGTGACACAGCAGTACACAGAGGGAACACTGCGTCGACACAGCGGGACAAAGCGGGGGACACAGCGGGACACAGCGGGACACAGCAAGGCACAACGGGGTCACAGCAGTGGACACAGCGGGACACAGCGGGGGACACAGTGGGACACAGCGGGGGACACAGGGGACAAAGAGGGGACACAGCGGGGGACACAGCAGGACACAGCGGAGACACAGCGGGGACACAGCGGGACCCAGCAGGACACAGCGGGGGACACAGCGGGACACAGAGGGACACAGCGGGGGACACTGCAGGGACACTTTGGGACACAGTAGGACACAGCGTGGGACAAAGCAGGAGACAGCGAAGGACACAGCGAGGACACAGCTGGACACAGCGGGGACACAGAGGGGACTCAGCAGGGGACATAGAGGGAAAAAAGCGGGACACCACGGGACACAGTAGGACAGAGCGGGACACAGCGGGGACACTGTGGGACACAGCCAGGGGACACAGCGGTGGACAGCGGGGGACAGAGAAGGGACAGAGCGGGACACAGAGGGGACACAGCTGGACACAGAAGGGTACACAGCGGGACACAGCGGACACACAGTGGGGACAGTGCTGGACAGAAAAGGACACAGAAGGGACAGAGCGTGACACAGCTGGACACTGAGGGAGACAGAGCGAGGATGA
>NW_012325227.1:0-1385 GCF_000151885.1 Dipodomys ordii
CCGCCCCCCCCCCGCCTTCGGGCTTCCCTGGAGTCCTGCTCCTAATTATCTCTTTAATATCACTTTATCTTCCAGCCCCTGCTTCCTGACCAGATGGTGATATCTGAAGCACTCAGCGGCAACCAGACAGCCAGAGGGGAACGCGAGCCATCCATGCAGGTGGCGTAACCGTCCATCCTCACCCCCCCCGCAGGCGATTACTCGACCACGACCACGACCTCCGACCCCCCCCCGCACCAAAATCCACAACCCTACCCTCGGAACAAAATAAAACAAATTTGCTTGAATCTCACGCTGCCTTTTGTTTGTAATTGACGCAATAGGCGAAGGGGAGGGATCTCATTTCTAGTGCCTGACCGGGGGGGGAGGGGGCGGAGGAATTGGAGAGGAGAGAAGAGGGGGCAGAGGGCATCTCAGTGTATCTGTGTGTGTGCGTGCGTTCATCTTTGAGGAAACTCAAAGATCGGACGCGACAGAGCATATATGTAGTCCAGCCGGACCAATTCACCACGTCTCTGTCTCTTGTCTGTCTAAACCCCGCCCTCCCCCCTCCCCGTCGTCATGGCTACGACAGAGGAAAAGCAAATGATGATAATAATGTATCATAACAACCTGTATGTATGTGTATGTCAGAACTCTCACTCCCCACTGCCGGGTAGGTGAGGACTGACTGACTGAGTGACTCACCCGACCCGTGTTTTGCCCCTCCCGCCGCCCCATCCACCTTGTCGACGGCGAACGCGCGCCATCTAGTGGTGGTTTTGTGAATTGCAGTTTTCTCTCATGAAATGCATGGGGGAAAAAAAGAACAAACAAACCACGCACTGACTGACTGAGAAAACCGGCCCAGGCTGGCTGGCCCCGAGAGAGACTGCCTTCTTTTCAGAGAAGGGGTGGGGTGGGGATGATGATGTGCCTCGTTGGAGTATGGGGCCCATGCATAGGCAGGCAGGCAGGCAGGCAGGCTCGGAGTGGGACCATTGTGTGTTGGAGCGCCAGTACACTAGCTCAAGCCCCAGGATTGACTGGCAAGTCGAGAGGAAAAGGAGGGAGGGAGTGCGGGCGGGCGGGCGGACGGGAGAGAGAATTCAAACGAGAGAGAGAAAGAGAGAGAGACAGACAGACAGACAGACAGACAGACAGACAGACAGAGACAAAGAGAGACACAGAGAGAGAAATAGAGAAACAGAAACAGAGAGACAAGAGACAGAGACGTGGTGAATTGGTCCGGCTGGACTACATACATGCTCTGTCGGGTCCGATCTTTGAGTTTCCTCAAAGATGCACTCACGCACACACACAGATACACTGAGATGCCCTCTGCCCCCTCTTCTCTCCTCTCCAATTCCCCCGCCCCCTCCCCCGTCCCCCCCCATCAGGCACCA
>NW_012325228.1:0-1385 GCF_000151885.1 Dipodomys ordii
AGGAGAAGGACAAGAGGCAGAAGCAGAAGGAGTTTTTTTGAAACAGAAAGAGAAGCAGAAAGAGAAGGAGGGGAAGCAAAACCAGGAGAGGCAGAAGCATAAGAATCCGAAGAAGCAGAAGCAGAAGGAGAAGCAGGAGAAGCAGAAGAAGCAGAATCTGGAGAAGCAGAATGAGAAGCAGAAGAAGAAGCAGAAAAAGAAAGAGAATCAACAGCAGAAGGAGAAGCAGAAGAAACAGAAGAAGTAGAAGCAGTAGCAGTTGTAGCAGAAGCAGAAGGAGAAGCAGAATAAAAAGCAGAACAAGAAGGAGAAGGAGAAACAGATGGAGAAGCAGAAGGAGAAGCAGAAAGAGAAGCAGGTAAAGCGGAAGAAGAAGAAACAGAATGAGAAGCAAAAGGAGAAGTAGAAGAAGGAGAAGGAGAAGCAGAAGCAGAAGAAGATGCAGAAGGAGAAGCAGGAGAAGCAGAAGAAGCAGAAGCAGAAGGAGAAGCAGGAAACGCAGAAGAAGCAGAAGCAAAAGGAGAAGCAAAAGAAGGAGGAGGAGAAGGAGAAGCAGAAGCAGCAGAAGAAGCAGAAGAAGCATAAGGACAAGCACAAACAGAAGGAGATGCAGAAGGAGAAGCAGAAGAACAGAAGCTGAAGGAGAAGCAGAAGTAGAAGAAGGAGAAGGAGGAGAAGCAGAAGCAGAAAGAGAAGCAGAAGCGGAATGAGAATCAGAAAGAGAAGCAGTTGAAGCACAAGAAGCAGAAACAGGAGAAGCCGGAAGAGAAGAAGCAGAAGAAGCAGAAACAGTAGCAGAAGTAGAAGCAGAAGCAGAAGGAGAAACAGCAGAAGAAGTAGAACCAGAAATTCAGGCAGGAGAAACAGAAGAATCAGAAGAAGAAGGAGAAGCAAAAAGAGAAGCAGAAGGAGAAGGAGAAGAAGCAGCAGAAGGAGAAGCAGCAGAAGAAGCAGAAAAACAAGGAGGAGAAGCAGAATCAGAAAGAGAAGTAAAAGCAGAAGAAGAAGAAGAAGCAGAAGCAGAAGAAGCATAAGAAGCAGAAGCAGGAGAAGCAGAAGCAGAAGAAAAAGAAGAAGCATAAAAAGCAGAAGCAGAAGCAGAGGGAGAAACAGAAGAAGGAGAAGGAGCAGCAGAAGGTAAAGCAGAAGGAGATGAAGAAGCAGAAAGAGAAGCAGAAACAGAAGGAGAAGAAGAAGGATTAGTTGGAGAACCAGAAGAAGCAGAAGCAGAAAGAGAAGCAGAAGAAGGAGAAGGAGAAGCAGAAGCAGAGGAAAGGAAGGAGTAACAGAAGAAGCAGAAGCGGGAGAAGCAGAAGAAGAAGAAGAAGAGAACAGAAGATGAGAAGAGCAGAGGAGAAGCAGAGCAGAGGAGAAGCAGAAGAGAT
>NW_012325229.1:0-1385 GCF_000151885.1 Dipodomys ordii
TCCCCCTCTCTTATATTCGTCCAATATGATGACACAGATCATGTAGGATGTTACAAGGCACACCCTTTGTGGAAGGAGGAGGAGGAGGATTAGAATGAGGATAAGAAGGAGAAGAAGTAGAAGAAGGAGAAGAAGAAGACGAAGAAGAAGACGAAGAAGAAGAAGAAGAAGAAGAAGAAGAAGAAGAAGAAGAAGAAGAAGAAGAAGAAGAAGAAGAAGAAGAAGAAGGAGAAGAAGAAGCAGTAGAAGCAGAAGAAGCAGAAGCAGGAGAAGCAGAAGCAGAAGAAAAAGAATAAGCATAAGAAGCAGATTCAGAGGGAGAAGCAGCAGAAGGAGAAGCAGAAGCAGAAGAAGCAGCAGAAGGAGAAGCAGAAGCAGAAGAAGATGCAGAAGGAGAAGCAGGAGAAGCAGAAGACGGAGAAAGAGAAGGCGAAAGAGAAGGATTACGAGTAGGAGAAGCAAAAGGATAAGCAGAAGCAGAAAGAGACGCAGAAGGAGAAGCAGCACGAGAAGTAGGAGAAGCAGGAGAAGCAGAAGCAGGAGAAGCAGAAGAAACAGAAGACGCAGAAGCAGAATGAGAAGCAGAAGGAGAAATTGAAGCAGAAGCAGAAGGAGAAGCAGAAGCAGAAGGAGAAGTAGGAGAAGGAGAAGGAGAAGGAAGGGCAGCAGAAGCAATAGGAGAAGCAGAAGGAGAAGCAGAATGAGAAGCAGAAAGAGAAGGAGAAGCAGAAAGAGAAGCATTAGAAGCAGAAGAAGCAGGAAAAGCATAAGCAGAAGAAAGAGAAGAAGAAGACGAAGAAGAAGAACAAGAAGAAGAAGAAGAAGAAGAAGAAGAAGAAGAAGAAGAAGAAGAAGAAGAAGAAGAAGAAGAAGAAGAAGAAGAAGAAGAAGAAGAAGAAGCATTAGGAGAAGCATAAAGAGAAGCAGTAGAAGCAGAAGAAGCAGAAGCAGGAGAAGCAGAAGCAGAAGAAAAAGAATAAGCAACAGAAGCAGAAGCAGAAGCACCGGGAGAAGCAGAAGAAGGAGAAGGAGCAGCAGAAGGAGAATCAGAAGCAGAAAGAGAAGCAGAAACAGAAAGAGAACAAGAAGGAGAAGCAGGAGAATCAGAAGAAGCAGAAGTAGAAGCAGAAAGAGGAGAAGAAGGAGAAGCAGAAGTAGAATCAGAAGAAACAAGAAGAAGCAGAAGAAACAGAAGCAAAAGAAACAGAAGAAGGAGAAGAGCAGAAGCAGAAGCAGAAGGAGAAGCAGAAGCGAAGGAGAAGGAGAAAGAGAAGCAGGAGAAGCAGAAGCAGGAGAAGCAGAAGCAGAAGAAACAGGAGAAGCAGAAGAAGCAGAAGCAGAATCTGAAGCAGAAGGAGAAACAGAAGAAGCACAATCTGAAGTAG
>NW_012325230.1:0-1385 GCF_000151885.1 Dipodomys ordii
TCCCCGCTGTATCGACGCTGTGTCCAGCTGTGTCCCCGCTGAGTCCCGCTGTGTCCCCTCTTTGCCCCCCACTGTGTCCCCCGCTGTGTCCCGCTGTGTCCCCTGCTTTTCTCGTGTGATCTGCTGTGTCCTCGTAGTGTCCTCTGCTGTGTCCCGTTGTGTCCCCAGCTGTGTACCCCGCTGTGTCCCGCTGTGTCCCCGCTGTATCGACGCTGTGTCCCACTGGGTCCTGCTGTGTCCTCGTTGTGTCCCCTGCTGTGTCCCACTGTGTCCCCAGCTGTGTCCCGCTGTGTCTACTGCTGTGTCCCTGCTGTGTCCCGCTGTGTCCCGCTGTGTCCCGATGTGTCCTCGCTGTGTCCCACGCTGTTTTCCGCTGTTTCCTCGCTGTGTCCCCGAAGTGTCCCTTTGTGTCCCCAGCTGTGAAACCCGCTGTGTCCCGCTGTGTCCCCGCTGTATCGACGCTGTGTCCCGCTGTGTACTTCGCTGTGTCCAGCTGTGTCTCCGCTGAGTCCCGCTGTGTCCCCTCTCTGTCCCCCACTGTGTGCCCCGCTGTGTCCCGCTGTGTCCCCTGCTTTGTCTCGCTGTGTCCCCGCAGTGACCCCTATGTGTCCCACTGTGTCACACTGTGTCCCGTGGTGTCCCGCTTTGTCCCCCGCTGTGTCCTCGCTGTGTTTCCCGCTGTGTCCCGCTGTGTACCCCTCTGTGTCCCCCGCTGTGTCCTGTTGTGTACCCCGCTGTGTCCAGCTCTGTCTTTGCTGTGTCCCCCGCTGTCTCCTGCTTTGTCGCACGCTGTGTCCCACTGTGACCCACTGTGTCCTCGCTGTGTCCCCAGCTGTGTCCCGCTCTGTCCCTGTTGTGTCCCCCGCTGTGTCCCTCTGTGTCCCGCTGTGTACCCCGCTGTGTCCCGCTGTGTCCCCGCTATGTCCACAGCTGTGTCCGGCTGTGTCCCGCTGTGTCCGGCTGTGTCCCCCTGTATCCTCGCTGTGTCCCACGCTGTGTTCCGCTCTGTCCTCGCTGTGTCCCACGATGTGCCCCGTTGTGTCCCCAGCTGTGTACCCCGCAGTGTCCGCTGTGTCCCCGCTATATCGATGCTGTGTCCCGCTGTGTGTCGCTGTGTCATTGCTGTGTCCACCACTGTGTCCCGCTGTGTCCACCGCTGTGTCCCGCTGTGTCCCCCGCTCTGTCCCGCTGTGTCCACTGCTGTGTCCCTGCTGTGTCCTGCTGTTTTGCCCACTGTGTCCTGCTGTGTCCCCCTGTGTCCCGCTGTGTCCTCCCTGTGTCCCCCGCTGTGTCCCGCTGTGTCCCGCTGTGTCCCCCGATGTGTCCCCCCCTGTGTCCCCGATGTGTCCTCTGCTGTGACCCGCTGTGTCCCCCGCTGTGTCCCG
>NW_012325231.1:0-1385 GCF_000151885.1 Dipodomys ordii
CAGAGGAAAAGCAAATGATGATATTACTGAATCCTAACAACCTATAAGTATGTGTATGTCAGAACTCTCACTCCCCCCTGCCGGGTAGGTGAGGACTTACTGACGGAATGAGTGAGGGAAACGACCAAAATTTGCTAATCCCTCCCCCCGCCCCCCCCCGCCTTCGGGCTTCCCTGGAGTCCTGCTCCTAATTATCTCTTTAATATCTCTTTATCTTCCAGCCCCTGCTTCCTGACCGGATGGTGATATCTGAAGCACTCAGCGGCAACCAGACAGCCAGAGGGGAACGCGAGCCATCCATGCAGGTGGCGTAACCGTCCATCCTCACCCCCCCCCGCAGGCGATTACTCGACCACGACCACAACCTCCGACCCCCCCCCCCCGCACCAAAATCCACAACCCTACCCTCGGAACAAAATAAAACAAATTTGCTTGAATCTCACGCTGCCTTTTGTTTGTAATTGACGCAATAGGCGAAGGGGAGGGATCTCATTTCTGGTGCCTGACGGGGGGGGAGGGGGGAGGGGGCGGGGGAATTGGAGAGGAGAGAAGAGGGGGCAGAGGGCATCTCAGTGTATCTGTGTGTGTGCGTGCGTGCATCTTTGAGGAAACTCAAAGATCGGACGCGACAGAGCATGTATGTAGTCCAGCTGGACCAGTTCACCACGTCTCTGTCTCTTGTCTCTCTGTTTCTGTTTCTCTATTTCTCTCTCTGTGTCTCTCTTTGTCTCTGTCTGTATGTCTGTCTGTCTGTCTGTCTATCTGTCTGTCTGTCTGTCTGTCTGTCTCTCTCTCTCTCTCTCGTTTGAATTCTCTCTCCCGCCCGCCCGCCCTCCCGCACTCCCTCCCTGCTTTTCCTCTCGACTTGCCAGGCAATCCTGGGGCTTGAGCTACTGTACTGGCGCTCCAACACACAACGGTCCCACTCCGAGCCTGCCTGCCTGCCTGCCTGCCTATGCATGGGCCCCATACTCCAACGAGGCACATCATCATCCCCACCCCACCCCTTCTCTGAAAAGAAGGCAGTCTCTCTCGGGGCCAGCCAGCCTGGGCCGGTTTTCTCAGTCAGTCAGTGCGTGGTTTGTTTGTTCTTTTTTTTCCCCCATGCATTTCATGAGAGAAAACTGCAATTCACAAAACAACCACTAGATGGCGCGCGTTCGCCGTCGACAAGGTGGATGGGGCGGCGGGAGGGGCAAAACACGGGTCGGGTCAGTCACTCACTCAGTCAGTCAGTCCTCACCTACCCGGCAGTGGGGAGTGAGAGTTCTGACATACACATACATATAGGTTGTTATGATTCATTATTATCATCATTTGCTTTTCCTCTGTCGTAGCCATGACGACGGGGAGGGGGGAGGGCGGGGTTTCGACCGCCAGCCGAT
>NW_012325232.1:0-1385 GCF_000151885.1 Dipodomys ordii
TCTCTTTCTGCTCTGACTTATCCTTTTGCTTCTCCTACTCTAATCTTTCTCTCTCGCATTCTCCGACTTCTTCTCACTGCTTCTCTTGCTGCATCTGCTTCTGCTTATTCTACTATTACTGTATCTTCTGCTTCTGCTTCAGATTGTGATTCTTCTGTTTCTCCCTCTGCTTCAGATTCTGCTTCTGCTTCTTCAGCTTCTCCTGTTTCTTCTGCTTCTGCTTCTCCTGCTTCTTCTGCTTCTCCTGCTTCTCTTTCTGCTTCTCCTTCTGCTTCTGCTTCTCCTTCTGCTTCTGCTTCTGCTCTTCTCCTTCTTCTGTTTCTTTTGCTTCTGTTTCTTCTTCTTCTTCTGTTTCTTCTGATTCTACTTCTGCTTCTCCTTCTTCTCCTCTTTCTGCTTCTACTTCTGCTTCTTCTGATTTTCCTGCTTCTCCTTCTTGTTCTGCTTCTGTTTCTGCTTCTGTTTCTGCTTCTGCTACTCCTTCTGCTGCTCTTTCTCCTTCTCCTTCTTCTGCTTCTCCCACTGCTTCTGCTTCTGCGTCTTTTGCTTATTCTTTTTCTTCTGCTTCTGCTTCTCCTGCTTCTGCTTCTTCTGCTTCTACTGCTTCTCCTTATTCTTCTCCTTATTCTTCTCCTGCTTCTGCTTCTTCTCCTTCTACTACTTCTCCTTATACTTCTCCTTATGCTTCTCCTTATGCTTCTCCTTATGCTTCTTCTTCTTCTTCTTCTTCTTGTTCTTCTTCTTCTTCTTCTTCTTCTTCTTGTTCTTCTTCTTCTTCTTCTTCTTCTTCTTCTTCTTCTTCTTCTTCTTCTTCTTCTTCTTCTTCTTCTTCTTCTTCTCTTTCATCTGCTGCTTCTTTTCCTGCCTCTTCTGCTTCTAATGATTCTCTTTCTGCTTCTTGTCATTCTCCTGTTTCTTCTCCTTCTATTTCTCCTGCTTCTGCTTCTTCTGCATTTCCTGCTTCTCTTTCTGCTTCTCTTTCAGATTCTCATTCTGCTTCAGCTCCTTCTACTTCTTCTGTTTCTTCTTCTTCTGCTTCTCCCACTTGTACTTCTTCTGATTCTCATGCTACTAAAACAACTTCTCTTCGTCAGCTTCTCTTTCTATTTCTGCGTCTGATTCTTCAGATTCTGATTCTTCTCCTACAAACTTCTCCTTCTGCTTCTGCAACATCTGCATTACCTGCTTCTCCTACAGAACCACTATCTGCATGTGCTTTACAATATATACTTCTAATGATACAAAATATCCTTCACCTTTTACAGATCTCCAACAGCTAATGTTCAAACAGATTTCCTACTACCCCTTAGCCTCCCCCTTCAAATAACACTAAACAAAATCAGCAAATACCTCTTGCTTCCCATTCTGCTCAAGCAACATAAAAA
>NW_012325233.1:0-1385 GCF_000151885.1 Dipodomys ordii
GGCCAAGGCAGGTGTTATCTAAGTTAAGAACCTTTTTTTGATACGTGGGCTATTATCGCCAGTTTCAGCTATTAACCAAATTTTATGACCTTTGTCGTGATGCGTGTAGCTTCGTAGGTCTCACGCAATTTATTTCCTACCTGTCATCAGTCATAATTGCCTCCTTGGTGGAATTGTGACCGGATAACAACTTCACCCAGGAAACAGCTATGATCATGCGCCTCCCCCTCCGCAACACGTCGGCTGGCGGTCGAAACCCCGCCCTCCCCCCTCCCCGTCGTCATGGCTACGACAGAGGAAAAGCAAATGATGATAATAATGAATCATAACAACCTATATGTATGTGTATGTCAGAACTCTCACTCCCCACTGCCGGGTAGGTGAGGACTGACTGACTGAGTGAGTGACTGACCCGACCCGTGTTTTGCCCCTCCCGCCGCCCCATCCACCTTGTCGACGGCGAACGCGCGCCATCTACTGGTGGTTTTGTGAATTGCAGTTTTCTCTCATGAAATGCATGGGGGAAAAAAAAGAACAAACAAACCACGCACTGACTGACTGAGAAAACCGGCCCAGGCTGGCTGGCCCCGAGAGAGACTGCCTTCTTTTCAGAGAAGGGGTGGGGTGGGGATGATGATGTGCCTCGTTGGAGTATGGGGCCCATGCATAGGCAGGCAGGCAGGCAGGCAGGCTCGGAGGGGGACCGTTGTGTGTTGGAGCGCCAGTACAGTAGCTCAAGCCCCAGGATTGACTGGCAAGTCGAGAGGAAAAGGAGGGAGGGAGTGCGGGCGGGCGGGCGGGCAGGAGAGAGAATTCAAACGAGAGAGAGAGAGAGAGACAGACAGACAGACAGACAGACAGACAGAGACAAAGAGAGACACAGAGAGAGAAATAGAGAAACAGAAACAGAGAGACAAGAGACAGAGACGTGGTGAATTGGTCCGGCTGGACTACATACATGCTCTGTCGCGTCCGATCTTTGAGTTTCCTCAAAGATGCACGCACGCACACACACAGATACACTGAGATGCCCTCTGCACCCTCTTCTCTCCTCTCCAATTCCCCCGCCCCCTCCCCCCTCCCCCCCCGTCAGGCACCAGAAAATGAGATCCCTCCCCTTCGCCTATTGCGTCAATTACAAACAAAAGGCAGCGTGAGATTCAAGCAAATTTGTTTTATTTTGTTCCGAGGGTAGGGTTGTGGATTTTGGTGCGGGGGGGGGCTCCGAGGTCGTGGTCGTGGTCGAGTAATCGCCTGCGGGGGGGGGTGAGGATGGACGGTTACGCCACCTGCATGGATGGCTCGCGTTCCCCTCTGGCTGTCTGGTTGCCGCTGAGTGCTTCAGATATCACCATCCGGTCAGGAAGCAGGGGCTGGAAGATAAT
>NW_012325234.1:0-1385 GCF_000151885.1 Dipodomys ordii
GAAGAAGAAGAAGCAGGAGAAGCAGAAACAGAGAAACAGAAGGAGAAGAGCAGAAGCAGAAGGAGAAGCAGAAGGAGAAGCAGAAGAAGAAGAAGCTGAAGCAGAAGAAGAAGAAACAGAAAAAGCAGAAGAAGCAGAAGAAGAAGCAGCAGGAGAAGCAGAAGAAGAAGAAGGAGAAGGAGAAAGAGAAGGAATAGGAGTAGGAGAAACAGAAGGATAAGCAGAAGCAGAAAGAGAAGGAGAATGAGAA
Organism: Dipodomys ordii; assembly: GCF_000151885.1. Taxonomy (NCBI): domain Eukaryota; kingdom Metazoa; phylum Chordata; class Mammalia; order Rodentia; family Heteromyidae; genus Dipodomys; species Dipodomys ordii. Next base: position 251 of record NW_012325234.1, read on the forward strand.
GGAGAAGCAGGAGAAGCAGAAGAAGCAGAAGCAGGAGAAGCAGAAGCAGAAGAAACATAGGAAGGAGAAGAAGCAGAAGGAGAAGCAGAAACAGAAGGAAAAGCAGAAAGAGAAGCAGGAGAAGCAGAAGAAGCAGCAGCAGGAGAAGCAGAAGCAGAAGAAGCAGAAGAAGCAAAAGCAGAACCTGAAGCAGAAAGAGTAGCAGGAGAAGCAGAAGAAGCAGAATCTGAGAAGCAGAAGGAGAAGCAGAAGCAGAAAGAGAAGCAAAAGCAGAAGGAGAAGCAGAAGGAGAAGCAGAAGAAACAGAAGAAGCAGAGGCAGTAGCAGAAGAAGCAGAAGATGCAGAAGCAGAAGGAGAAGCAGAAGGAAAAGCAGAAGAACGAGAAGGAGAAGGAGTAGGAGAAACAGAAGGAGAAGCAGAAAGAGAAGCAGAAGAAGGAGCAGGAGAAGAAAAAGCAGCAGGAGAAGCAGAAAGAGCAGCAGAAGGAGAAGCAGAAGCAGAAGCAGAAGTAGAAGCAGAAAAAGGAGAAGCAGAAGGAGAAGCATAAAGAGAAACTTAAGGAGAAGCAGGAGAAGCAGAAGCAGGAGAAGCAGAATCAAAAGAAATAGAAGAAGGATAAGAAGCAGAAGCAGAAATAGAAGCAGAAACAGAAGGAGAAGTAGAAATAGAAGCAGAAGAAGCTGAAGAAGCAGAAGCAGAACCTCAAGCAGAAGGAGAAGCAGGAGAAGCAGAAGAAGCAGAATCTGGAGAAGAAGGAGAACCAGAAGGAGAAGCAGAAGCAGAAAGAGAAGCAAAAGCAGAAGGAGAAGCAGAAAGGGAAGCAGAAGAAACAGAAGAAGCAGAAGCAGAAGCAGTAGCAGAAGAAGCTGAAGATGCAGAAGCAGATAGAGAAGCAGAAGGAATAGCAGAATAACGACAAGGAGAAACAGAAGGAGAAGAAGAATGAGAAGCAGAAGGAGAAGCAGGAAAAACAGAAGAAGCAGAAACAGACGGAGAAGCAGAAGAAGGAGAAGCAGAAGCAGAAGAAGAAGCAGAAGGAAAAGCACAAGCAGAAGGAGATGCAGAAGGAGTAGCAGGAGAAGCAGAAGAAGCAGAAGCAGAAGGAGAAGAAGAAGGAGAAGAAGAAGAATTGAT
>NW_012325235.1:0-1385 GCF_000151885.1 Dipodomys ordii
TCTTCTTCTTCTTCTCTTTCTTCTGCTTCTGCTTTTCCTGCTTCTTCTGCTTGTACTGCTTCTCTTTTTGCTTCTCATTCGCTTCGCTTCTCCTTCGCTTCTCCTATTGCTTCGCTGCCCTTCCTTCTCCTTCTCCTACTTCTGCTTCTCCTTCTGCTTCTGCTTCTTCTGCTTCTCCTGCTTCTCTTTCTGCATCTTCTTCTCCTTCTGCTTCTCCTTTTGCTGCTCCTTCTCCGTCTTCTCCTACTCCCTCTGATTCTTCTTCTTATGCTTATTTTTTTTCTACTGCTTCTGCTTCTCTTGCTTCTCCTTCTGCATCTCCTTCTGCTTCTGCTTCTCCATCTGCTGCTTCTTCTGCTTCTGTTTCTTCTTCTGCTTCTCCTTCTGCTTCTTCTGCTTCTCCTTCTGCTTCTCCTTCTGCTTCTCCTTCTGTTTCTCCTTCTCATTCTTCTGCTATTCCTTCTGCTTCTCTTTCTGCTTCTGCTTCTCCTTCTGCTTCTCCTTCTGGTTCCCCTTCTTCTTCTCCAGATTCTTCTTCTGCTGCTTCTCCAGCTTCACCTTCTGCTTCAGTTTCTCCTTTTGCTTCTTCGGCTTCTTCTGCTTCTATTTCTGCTTCTATTTTTGCTTCTCCTTCTGTTTCTGCTTCTCTTTCTGCTTCTGCTTCTTCTCCTTCTTCTGTTTCTTCTGCTTCTGCTTCTCCTGCTTCTGCTTCTCCTGCTTCTCCTTCTGTTTCCTTTTATGCTTCTCCTTCTCCTTCTCCTTCTTCTGCTTCTACTACTGCTTCTGCTTCTTCTTCTGCATCTTCTTCTGTTTCAATTTCTCCTTCTTCTGCTTTTCATTCTGCTTCTGCTTCTCCTGCTTCTGCTTCTTCTGCTTCTTCTGCTTCTCCTTCTCATTCTCCTTCTCTTTCTGCTTCTGCTTATCCTTCTGTTTCTCCTACTCCTAATCCTTCTCTTTCTCCTTGTTCTTCTTCTGCTTCTCGTTCTTCTTCTGCTTCTTCTGCTTGTTCTGTTTCTTCTGCTTCTACTTTTCCAGCTTCTGCTGCTTCTGATTCTCCTTCTGCTTCAGGTTCTCCATCTGCTTCTTGGGCTTCTTCTGTTTCTTCTGCTTCTGCTTCTCCTGCTACTGCTTCTTCCGCTTCTTCTGCTTCTCTTTTGCTTCTCCTTCTGCTTCTGCTTCTCCTTCTGCTCCTTCTCTTTCTTCTGTTTCTTCTTCTTCTTCTTCTTCTTCTTCTTCTTCTTCTTCTTCTTCTTCTTCTTCTTCTTCTTCTCCTTCTTCTTCTGCTTCTTCTGATGCTTCTTCTGATTCATCATCGGCGTCAAGTCTACATCATCTTCGTGCTGATTCTGCTTCTACTGATCAGCTCCTACTACTTCTGCTTCTGC
>NW_012325236.1:0-1385 GCF_000151885.1 Dipodomys ordii
ACACTATATCTAAAGGGACATTCCTTTCTGTCATTTTTCCTACAAATGAAATTAATTGATTGCAGCACTTAAAATATCTTTTATGCCAAATCAGTACATGATTAAAACTGAAAAATTTGAAGTGCTCTGAATTTCTGCCTCATTTAGACAAAGTACTTAAAGATGTATTTGGTTTTCCATAAAGATATTGTATCCCAAAATTCATCCATACTGTAGAAATAAGTTAACTATAGGCTACCTATAAATTCACATAGATGTTTCTCAATTCACTATAGCAAAAAAACCCAATAAATTCTGACCTACATTTATAAATATCCCATGAAAATATCTAGAACATTCCATTTTTCTCAGAACAATGAAGGCTGCCAACAAACTCACTAATAGTAAGAGAATAAAAAAGAGCAAGTTTGTGATGGCTGACATTTTACAAAACCCCTATTCTCATATGGGTACACACACAAAGCCATACACTGTTCAGGTTTACCTGGTAAGAAAAAGAACTCACCCGACAGAGAGAGAAAGACAATTGGGAGGAAGAAGATAGATTGAAGAATTACCTGAATGCATATCTTCTCATGTTTCCATCCATTTGCTTCGTGGAGTTTTCCTGGTGCCCCATTGCTTACTAAGTCAGACCTCAGTCATCCCAGTGGAATCACTGGCACCTAGGACTCAGGTAACACCATTACTCTACTCTCCCTGTGCAAAAATCACCAACTAAATGAAAAAGAAAACAAAGTGGATTTCAGGGTCACATAAAAAAGAACCCCCCCCACACACAAAGAACCACATGCTTTGGGGAGAAAAAAAATGCGTGTGTGTGTGTGTGTGTGTGTGTGTGTTAGTAGAGATACTTAAACTCAGGACTTGGGAACTATCCTTTAGGTACTACCCTTTAGCTTCTTTGCTCAAGGCCAGTGCTCTACCACTTGAACAACACTTCACTTTTTAGTCATGAAGACAAGAGTATCGTCATGTTTCCTGCCCAAGCTGGCTTTGAACCTTGATCCTTAGATCTCAGCCTCCTAGTAGCCAGAATTACAGGCATGATCCATTAATGACTGGCATTTGTGACAGACAAATGTATTGACTTCAAACCCCAATACCAGCACAAAGACCAAAAGCAAAACCAAACTTTATATCATATAAATATACTGATAGCATATTAAACAAATATAATGAAATGTAGAGATCTTGGTGAAGGATATCACATAGAACTCCCCTAGGACCCAGCAATCCCACTTTTGGGCATTTACCCAAATGTTTACAAACAAGACCACACTAAAGCTACCAGCACACTTATGTTTATTGCAGCATTATTTACCATAGCTAAGATATGGACCATCAGATGCTCCTCAGTAGATGAATGGATCAAGAAAATGTGG
>NW_012325237.1:0-1385 GCF_000151885.1 Dipodomys ordii
TCACGACTTAGACTGTAGGTAAGTAATCTTAAACACACGGTAATCTACTACTACCTTGCCATGTGGTAATTGTTATCTTCTGAGAAAGGAAGTAAGTCTTGTTCAGTTTATTATAAACAACTAGTAGTACTAGTCACATATCAGAAATTAAAAATTTACATTTTAAATAAAGGAAGAGAAATGGATCCTTGTTTCTCAGCGAAGTGGTTTTTAGTAGAAAACAGATCCCCTTACGTAACACGTATAGCTGAGAGTCAGTGTCCAGCCCTCCTCCTCCCCGTCGTCATGGCTACGACAGAGGAAAAGCAAATGATGATAATAATGAATCATAACAACCTATATGTATGTGTATGTCAGAACTCTCACTCCCCACTGCCGGGTAGGTGAGGACTGACTGACTGAGTGAGTGACTGACCCGACCCGTGTTTTGCCCCTCCCGCCGCCCCATCCACCTTGTCGACGGCGAACGCGCGCCATCTAGTGATGGTTTTGTGAATTGCAGTTTTCTCTCATGAAATGCATGGGGGAAAAAAAAGAACAAACAAACCACACACTGACTGACTGAGAAAAACGGCCCAGGCTGGCTGGCCCCGAGAGAGACTGCCTTCTTTTCAGAGAAGGGGTGGGGTGGGGATGATGATGTCCCTCGTTGGAGTATGGGGCCCATGCATAGGCAGGCAGGCAGGCAGGCAGGCTCGGAGTGGGACCGTTGTGTTTTGGAGCGCCAGTACAGTAGATCAAGCCCCAGGATTGACTGGCAAGTCGAGAGGAAAAGGAGGGAGGGAGTGCGGGCGGGCGGGCGGGCGGGAGAAAGAATTCAAACGAGAGAGAGAGAGAGAAAGAAAGAGAGAGAGAAACAGACAGACAGACAGACAGAGACAAAGAGAGACACAGAGAGAGAAATAGAGAAACAGAAACAGAGAGACAAGAGACAGAGACGTGGTGAATTGGTCCGGCTGGACTACATACATGCTCTGTCGCGTCCGATCTTTGAGTTTCCTCAAAGATGCGCACACGCACACACACAAATACACTGAGAAGCTCTCTACCCACTCTTCTCTCCTCTCCAATTCCCCCGCCCGCTCCCCCCTCCCCCCCCTTCAGGCACCAGAAATGAGATCCCTCCCCTTCGCCTATTGCGTCAATTACAAACAAAAGGCAGCATGAGATTCAAGCAAATTTGTTTTATTTTGTTCCGAGGGTTGGGTTGTGGATTTTGGTGCGGGGAGGGGGTCGGAGGTCGTGGTCGTGGTCGAGTAATCGCTTGCGGGGGGGGTGAGGATGGACGGTTACGCCACCTGCATGGATGGCTCGCGTTCCCCTCTGGCTGAACTGGTTGCCGCTGAGTGCTTCAGATATCACCATCCGGTCAGGAAGCAGGGTGA
>NW_012325238.1:0-1385 GCF_000151885.1 Dipodomys ordii
TCCTGCTTCTTCTGCTTCTACTGCTTCTCTTTCTGCTTCTCATCCTGCTTCTGCTTCTCTTTCTGCTTCTCCTATTGCTTCTACGGCTCTTCCTTCTCCTTCTCCTTCTTCTACTTCTCCTTCTGCTTCTGCTTCTTCTGCTTCTGCTTCTCCTTCTGCATCTTCTTCTGCTTCTGCTTCTCTTTCTGCTGTTTCTTCTGCTTCTGTTTCTCCTTCTCCTTCTGATTCTCATTCTGCTTCTCCTTCTGTTTCTCCTTCTCCTTCTCGTTCTTCTGCTTTTACTTTTGCTTCTCCTTCTGCTTCTGCTGCAACTGCTACTGCTTCTGCTTCTTCTGTTTCTTCCGCTTCTCCTTCTCCTTTTGATTCTCTTTCTGCTTCTGCTTCTCCTTCAGCTTCTCATTCTGCTTCTCCAGATTCTGCTTCTTCTGCTTCTCCTGCTTCTCCTTCTGCTTCAGGTTCTGCTTCTGCTTCTTCGGATTCTTATGCTTCTGGTTCTCCTGCTTCTGCTTCTTCTGCTTCCCCTACTTCTCTTTCTGCTTCTCCTTCTGTTTCTGCTTCTCCTTCTGCTTCTTGTCCTTCTCCTGTTTCTTCTGCTTCTGCTTCTCCTGCTTCTGCTTCTTCTGCTTTTCCTGCTTCTCTTTCTGCTTCTCCTTCTGCTTCTGCTCCTCCTTCTGCTTCTGCTCCTTCTATTTCTTCTGTTTCTTCTTCTTCTGCTTCTCCCGCTCTGTTTCTTCTGCTTCTCATGCTTCTCGTTCTGCTTCTCTTCGTCGGCTTCTCTTTCTACTTCTCCTTCTGCTTCTTCTGATTCTGCTTCTTCTCCTTTTTCTTCTCCTTCTCCTTCTGCTTCTTCTGCTTCTCCTGCTACTCCTTCTGCATCTCCTTCTGCTTGTGCTTTTCTTTCTGCTTCTTCTTCTGCTTCTGCTTCTCCTTCTTCTGCTTCTCCGTCTGTTTCTGCTTCTTCTGTTTTTCCTGCTTCTCCTTCTGCTTCTCCTTCTTCTTCTCCTTCTGTTTCTCCTTGGCGTTATTGTGCTATTCCTTCTGCTTCTCTATCTGCTTCTGCATCTTCAGCTTCTTCTGCTACTGCTTCTGCTTCTGCTTCTTCTGTTTCTTCTGCTTCTCTTTCTGCTTCTCCTTCTGCTTTTGCTTCTCTTTCTGCTTCTGCTTCTCCTTCTGGTTCTCCTTCTTCTCCAGATTCTGCTTCTTCTGCTTCTCCTGCTTCTCCTTCTGCTTGAGGTTCTGCTTCTGCTTCTTCAGCTTCTTCTGCTTCTATTTCTGCTTCTCCTTCTGTTTCTGCTTCTCTTTCTGCTTCTGCTTCTTATCCTTCTTCTATTTCTTTGATTCTGCTTCTCCTGCTTCTCCTTCTGTTTCTCTTTATGCTTCTCCTT
>NW_012325239.1:0-1385 GCF_000151885.1 Dipodomys ordii
GAGGACACGGCGGGACACAGCGGGGGACACAGCGAGGACACAGCAGGGACTCAGCGGGGTCACAGGGGGATACAGCGGGACACAAACTGACACAGCGGGACACAGCAGAGGACACAGCGGGACACAGCGGAGGACAGAGCGACGACACAGCAGGACACAGCGGGGACACAGGGGGACTCAGCAGGGTTACAGCGGGACACAATGGGACAAAGCAGGACACAGCGTGACACAGCGGGGACACAGCAGGGGCACAGCGGGGGACACAGCGGGACACAACGGGACACAGCGGGGGACACAGTAGGACAGAGCGGGGGACACAGCGGGGGACATAGCGAGGACACAGCAGTACACAGCGGGACATAGCAGGGACAGAGCGGGACAGAGCAGGACACAGCGGGACACAGCGTGGGACACAGCGGGACACAGCGGAGGACCCAGCGAGGACACAGCGGGACACAGTGGGGGACACAGAGAGGACACAGCGGGGGACACAGCGGGGGACACTGCGGGACACAGCGGGGAAAACAGCGAGGACACAGCGGGACCCAGTGGGACACAGCGTCGATACAGCGGGGATACAGGGGGTTCACATCTGTGGACACAGCGGGACACAGTGGGGGCAGAGCGGGACACAGTTGGACACAGCGAGGACAAATCGTGAGACGTAGCGGGAGACAGCGGGGGACACAGCGAGGACAGAGCAGGACACAGCGGGACACAGCAGGGACAGAGCGGGACACAGTGGGACACAGCGGGGGACACAGTGGGACACAGCAGGGGACCCAGCGAGGACACAGCGGGACACAGCGGGGAACACAGCGAGGACACAGCGGGGGACACAGCGGGGGACACTGAGGGACACAGTGGGACACAGCGTCGATACAGCGGGGATACAGCGTTACACAGCGTGGTACACAGCTGTGGACACAACGGGACACAGTGGGGGCACAGCGGGACACAGCGGAACACAGTGGGACACATCGGGGACAAAGCGTGAGACACAGCGGGGGACAGAGCGGGACACAGCGGGGGACACAGCGAGGACACAGCGGGACACAGCGGGGGAAACAGCGGGACACAGTGGTGGACACAGGGGGAGAGAGCGGGGGACACAGCGGGACACAGCGGTGGAAACAGCGGGACACAGCGGTGGACCCAGCGAGGACCCAGCGGGACCCAGCGGGACACAGTGTCGATACGGCTGGGATACAGCCTTACACAGCGTGGTACACATCTGTGGTCACAACGGGAAAAAGTGGGGGCACAGCGAGGACAAATCGTGAGACGAAGCGGGAGACAGAGAGGGAGACAGCGGGGGACACAGCGAGGACACAGCAGGGAACACGGCGAGGACACAGCGGGACACAGCAGGGCACAGCCTCGAT
>NW_012325240.1:0-1385 GCF_000151885.1 Dipodomys ordii
TCACTAGATCCCCGTGCCATCCCAGGTATCCAATCGTTAAATATTTCTCGACCGAAACGAATGGTGTGTTGATGAATCAATGGAGGGGCAATTCACCAAAATCATCATACCATGCATCACAGGGAGACGGTACGTCAGTAAATAAGATAACCAACATATTTTATCCCTACCCGTTGTTGGGGCGATAGCTGGCGACAAGTTCCACACCACAAGGTTAAGATCCATATACTTCCAATAATTTTATTCTCTCTCTGTGTTTCCCCCTCCGCAACACGTCGGCTGGCGGTCGAAACCCCGTCCTCCCCCCTCCCCGTCGTCATGGCTACGACAGAGGAAAAGCAAATGATGATAATAATGAATCATAACAACCTATATATATGTGTATGTCAGAACTCTCACTCCCCACTGCCGGGTAGGTGAGGACTGACTGATTGAGTGAGTGACTGACCCGACCCGTGTTTTGCCCCTCCCGCCGCCCCATCCACCTTGTCGACGGCGAACGTGCGCCATCTAGTGGTGGTTTTGTGAATTGCAGTTTTCTCTCATGAAATGCATGGGGGAAAAAAAAGAACAAACAAACCATGCACTGACTGACTGAGAAAACCGGCCCAGGCTGGCTGGCCCCGAGAGAGACTGCCTTCTTTTCAGAGAAGGGGTGGGGTGGGGATGATGATGTGCCTCGTTGGAGTATGGGGCCCATGCATAGGCAGGCAGGCAGGCAGGCAGGCTCGGAGTGGGACCGTTGTGTGTTGGAGCGCCAGTACAGTAGCTCAAGCCCCAGGATTGACTGGCAAGTCAAGAGGAAAAGGAGGGAGGGAGTGCGGGCGGGCGGGCGGGCGGGAGAGAGAATTCAAAAGAGAGAGAGAGAGAGAGAGAGAGACAGACAGACAGACAGACAGACAGACAGACAGAGACAAAGAGAGACACAGAGAGAGAAATAGAGAAACAGAAACAGAGAGACAAGAGACAGAGACGCGGTCAATTGGTCCATCTGGCCTACATTCATGATCAGTCGTGTTCAATTCTTGAATTTCCTCAAAGATGCACGCCTGCCCACACACAGATCCACTGAGATGCCCTCTGCCCCCTCTTCTCTCCTCTCCAATTCCCCCGCCCCCTCCCCTCTCCCCCCCCCGTCAGGCACCCGAAATGAGATCCCTCCCCTTCGCCTATTGCGTCAATTACAAACAAAAGGCAGCGTGAGATTCAAGCAAATTTGTTTTATTTTGTTCCGAGGGTAGGGTTGTGGATTTTGGTGCGGGGGAGGGGTCGGAGGTCGTGGTCGTGGTCGAGTAATCGCCTGCGGGGGGGGTGAGGATGGACGGTTACGCCTCCTGCATGGATGGCTCGCGTTCCCCTCTGGCTGTCTGGTTGCCGCTGAGTGA
>NW_012325241.1:0-1385 GCF_000151885.1 Dipodomys ordii
TACCAATTGATGTCTAAGGCAAGCAGAGAAGATATCTGTTCTTATGTCATTTTTTCTGGTTGCCGCAGAAGAGCACAAGATTTTGAGATTGGCGAACACTCTCAATTAGTTGCACAAAGAGTGAGGAGGTTCACACTCAAAAGCATAGTTAAAATAAAAAGTTACACATACCGTTGGAGGGAGTTTAATATCATGAAGCAAAGTCACCTCCCCCTCCGCAACACGTCGGCTGGCGGTCGAAACCCCGCCCTCCCCCCTCCCCGTCGTCATGGCTACGACAGAGGAAAAGCAAATGATGATAATAATGAATCATAACAACCTATATGTATGTGTATGTCAGAACTCTCACTCCCCACTGCCGGGTAGGTGAGGACTGACTGACTGAGTGAGTGACTGACCCGACCCGTGTTTTGCCCCTCCCGCCGCCCCATCCACCTTGTCGACGGCGAACGCGCGCCATCTAGTGGTGGTTTTGTGAATTGCAGTTTTCTCTCATGAAATGCATGGGGGAAAAAAAAGAACAAACAAACCACGCACTGACTGACTGAGAAAACCGGCCCAGGCTGGCTGGCCCCGAGAGAGACTGCCTTCTTTTCAGAGAAGGGGTGGGGTGGGGATGATGATGTGCCTCGTTGGAGTATGGGGCCCATGCATACGCAGGCAGGCAGGCAGGCAGGCTCGGAGTGGGACCGTTGTGTGTTGGAGCGCCAGTACAGTAGCTCAAGCCCCAGGATTGACTGGCAAGTCGAGAGGAAAAGGAGGGAGGGAGTGCGGGCGGGCGGGCGGGCGGGAGAGAGAATTCAAACGAGAGAGAGAGAGAGAGACAGACAGACAGACAGACAGACAGACAGACAGAGAGACACAGAGAGAGAAATAGAGAAACAGAAACAGAGAGACAAGAGACAGAGACGTGGTGAATTGGTCCGGCTGGACTACATACATGCTCTGTCGCGTCCGATCTTTGAGTTTCCTCAAAGATGCACGCACGCACACACACAGATACACTGAGATGCCCTCTGCCCCCTCTTCTCTCCTCTCCAATTCCCCCGCCCCCTCCCCTCTCCCCCCCCCCGTCAGGCACCAGAAATGGGATCCCTCCCCTTCGCCTATTGCGTCAATTACAAACAAAAGGCAGCGTGAGATTCAAGCAAATGTGTTTTATTTTTTTCCGAGGGTAGGGTTGTGGATTTTGGTGCGGGGGGGGGGGTCGGAGGTCGTGGTCGTGGTTGAGTAATCGCCTGCGGGGGTGGGGGGGTGAGGATGGACGGTTATGCCACCTGCATGGATGGCTCGCGTTCCCCTCTGGCTGTCTGGTTGCCGCTGAGTGCTTCAGATATCACCATCCGGTCAGGAAGCAGGGGATGGAAGATAAAGAGATATAAAGA
>NW_012325242.1:0-1385 GCF_000151885.1 Dipodomys ordii
TCCACTGTTTGGGACCGGAACGTGGGTCAAAGTGAGGACACAGTGGTGTTTAAATTTGGTCATATCGAGGTACACAGTTGGACACAGCAGGGTCACAGCGGGGTAACAGCGTGTCTACAAAAGTACTTCCACTGGGTCACAGCGGGTTACTCAGCAGGACACAGCGGGCACTCAGTGTGGTTTTGTGTGTCTCATTGGTACACATCGGGGACAGAGCGGGACACAGTCGGACACACCGGGACACAGCGGGGGACACAGCGGTACACAGCTTGGGACACAGCAATGACAAAGCGGGACACAGCTCGACACAGCGTGTGACACAATGGGGACACAGCGGGACACAGCGGGGGACACAGCGAGGACACAGCGGAACATAGCAGGGGACACAGAGAGGACACAGTGGGACACAGCGAGACACAGCGGGACACAGCGTGGACACAGCATTACACACAGCGGGACATAGCGGGGGACACAGCTGGGGACACAATGGGACACAGCTGGGGACACAGCGAGGACAGAGCGGGAAACAGCGGGACACAGCAGGGACACAGCCACGATACAGCGGGGACACAGCGAGACACGGCGGGGAACACAGGAAGGAAATAGCGGGACCCAGTGGGACACAGAGTCGATACAGCGGGACACAACGGGGTACACAGCTAGGAACACAACGGGACACAGCGGGGGACACAGCGAGGACACAGCGGGACACAGCGGGACACAGCAGGGGACACAGCGGGACCCAGCGGGAGACCCAGCGAGGACACAGCAGGACACAGCGGGACACAACGTCGATACAGCGGGCACACAGCGTTACACAGCGTGGTACACAGCTGTGGACACAACGGGACACAGTGGGGGCACAGCAGGACACAGCGGGACACAGTGGGACACAGCGGGTACAAAGCGTGAGACACAGCGGGGGACAGAGCTGGAGACAGCGGGGGACACAGCCAGGATACAGCGGGTCACAGCGTCGATACAGCGGGCACACAGTGTTACACAGCGAGGTACACACTGTGGACACAACGGGACACAGTGGGGTACAGCCGGACACAGCGGGACACAGTGGGACACAGCGTGGACAAAGCGTGAGACACAGCGGGGGACAGAGAGGGAGACAGCAGGGGACACAGCGAGGAAACAGCGGGACACAGCGGTGACAAAGCGGGGACTCAGCGGGGGACACAGTGGGACACAGCGGGGGACACAGCGGGACACAGTGCGGGACACTGCGGGACACAGTGTGGGACAGAGCGTGGGACACAGCGAGACACAGCGGGGACAAAGCTGGACACAGCGGGGTACACAGAGGGACACAGCAGGGACACAGAGGGGAAACAGCGTGACACAAAAGGACACCGCTGGACACAGCGGGGTACTGA
>NW_012325243.1:0-1385 GCF_000151885.1 Dipodomys ordii
TTTTTTTCAACACACAATGGTCTCAATATGAGCCTGCTTACCTGCCATCCTTCCTATGCATGGGCCCCATACTTCTACGGGGCACATCATCATCCCCACCCCACCCCTTATCGGAAAAGAAGGCAGTCTCTGTGGGGACCAGCTCCCCCTCCCCCTCCGCAACACGTCGGCTGGCGGTCGAAACCCCGCCCTCCCCCCTCCCAGTCGTCATAGCTACGACACAGGAAAAGCAAATGATGATAATAATGAATCATAACAACCTATATGTATGTGTATGTCAGAACTCTCACTCCCCACTGCCGGGTAGGTGAGGACTGACTGACTGAGTGAGTGACTGACCCGACCCGTGTTTTGCCCCTCCCGCCGCCCCATCCACCTTGTCGACGGCGAACGCGCGCCATCTAGTGGTGGTTTTGTGAATTGCAGTTTTCTCTCATGAAATGCATGGGGGAAAAAAAAGAACAAACAAACCACGCACTGACTGACTGAGAAAACCGGCCCAGGCTGGCTGGCCCCGAGAGAGACTGCCTTCTTTTCAGATGATGATGTGCCTCGTTGGAGTATGGGGCCCATGCATAGGCAGGCAGGCAGGCAGGCAGGCTCGGAGTGGGACCGTTGTGTGTTGGAGCGCCAGTACAGTAGCTCAAGCCCCAGGATTGACTGGCAAGTCGAGAGGAAAAGGAGGGAGGGAGTGCGGGCGGGCGGGCGGGCGGGAGAGAGAATTCAAACGAGAGAGAGAGACAGACAGACAGACAGACAGACAGACAGACAGAGACAAAGAGAGACACAGAGAGAGAAATAGAGAAACAGAAACAGAGAGACAAGAGACAGAGACGTGGTGAATTGGTCCGGCTGGACTACATACATGCTCTGTCGCGTCCGATCTTTGAGTTTCCTCAAAGATGCGCGCACGCACACACACAGATACACTGAGATGCCCTCTGCCCCCTCTTCTCTCCTCTCCAATTCCCCCGTCCTCTACCCACTCCCGCCCCGTCAGGCACCAGAAATGAGATCCCTCCCCTTCACCTATTGCGTCAATTACAAACAAAAGGCAGCGTGAGATTCAAGCAAATTTGTTTTATTTTGTTCCGAGGGTAGGGTTGTGGATTTTGGTGCGGGGGGGGGTCGGAGGTCGTGGTCGTGGTCGAGTAATCGCCTGCGGGGGGCGGTGAGGATGGACAGTTACGCCACCTGCATGGATGGCTCGCGTTCCCCTCTGGCTGTCTGGTTGCCGCTGAGTGCTTCAGATATCACCATCCGGTCAGGAAGCAGGGGCTGCAAGATAAAGAGATATTAAAGAGATAATTAGGAGCAGGATTCCAGGGAAGCCCGAAGGCGGGGGGGGCGGGGGGAGGGGGGAGGGAGAGAATGGTGGAGAGGAG
>NW_012325244.1:0-1385 GCF_000151885.1 Dipodomys ordii
GACAACAGGCTTGACATTAGACAAAGACTCTTACGAGTACTCGAAGCGCCTTGATCAGCAAGGTCACCAGGGTCTGACTGATACCCGGTCATCAATCAGACCGCATCGTTTTTGCTTTTTCTGTGCCATCTTCATCGCTGTCGGTGCTTCGGTGCTGTCGGTGCTGTCGGGGAGCATTCTTCTCTCAGCACTCACAGCCAATCGAAGGGCATCACCATCCAGTTTCTTTTCCAGTTCAACAATACGCATTGTAAGTTCACAAATCAACCGTGGAGCTGACCTTAAAAAAAGAGGACTGCCAAGGTCAATCAACCATTCTCTCCCTCCCCCCTCCCCCCGCCCCCCCCGCCTTCGGGCTTCCCTGGAGTCCTGCTCCTAATTATCTCTTTAATATCTCTTTATCTTCCAGCCCCTGCTTCCTGACCGGATGGTGATATCTGAAGCACTCAGCGGCAACCAGACAGCCAGAGGGGAACGCGAGCCATCCATGCAGGTGGCGTAACCGTCCATCCTCACCCCCCACCCGCAGGCGATTACTCGACCACGACCACGACCTCCGACCCCCCCCGCACCAAAATCCACAACCCTACCCTCGGAACAAAATAAAACAAATTTGCTTGAATCTCACGCTGCCTTTTGTTTGTAATTGACGCAATAGGCGAAGGGGAGGGATCTCAATTCTGGTGCCTGACGGGGGGGGGAGGGGGGAGGGGGCGGGGGAATTGGAGAGGAGAGAAGAGGGGGCAGAGGGCATCTCCGTGTATCTGTGTGTGCGTGCGTGCATCTTTGAGGAAACTCAAAGATCGGACGGGACAGAGCTTGTATGTAGTCCAGCCGGACCAATTCACCACGTCTCTGTCTCTTGTCTCTCTGTTTCTGTTTCTCTATTTCTCTCTCTGTGTCTCTCTTTGTCTTTGTCTGTCTGTCTGTCTGTCTGTCTGTCTGTCTGTCTGTCTCTCTCTCTCTCTCTCTCATTTGAATTCTCTCTCCCGCCCGCCCGCCCGCCCGCACTCCCTCCCTCCTTTTCCTCTCGACTTGCCAGTCAATCCTGGGGCTTGAGCTACTGTACTGGCGCTCCAACACACAACGGTCCCACTCCGAGCCTGCCTGCCTGCCTGCCTGCCTATGCATGGGCCCCATACTCCAACGAGGCACATCATCATCCCCACCCCACCCCTTCTCTGAAAAGAAGGCAGTCTCTCTCGGGGCCAGCCAGCCTGGGCCGGTTTTCTCAGTCAGTCAGTGCGTGGTTTGTTTGTTCTTTTTTTTCCCCCATGCATTTCATGAGAGAAAACTGCAATTCACAAAACCACCACTAGATGGCGCGCGTTTGCTGTCGACAAGGTGGATGGGGCGGCGGGAGGGGCAAAACACGGGTCGGGTCA
>NW_012325246.1:0-1384 GCF_000151885.1 Dipodomys ordii
TAAGAAGAAGCATAAGAAGCAGAAGCTGAGGGAGAAACAGAAGAAGGAGAAGGAGCAGCAGAAGGTGAAGCAGAAGGAGATGCAGAAGCAGAAAGAGAAGCAGAAATAGAAGGAGAACAAGAAGGAGAAGTTGGAGAAGCAGAAGAAGCAGAAGCAGAAAGAGAAGCAGAAGAAGGAGAAGGAGAAGCAGAAGGAGAAGGACAAGCAGGAGAAGCAGAAGAAGCAGAAGCGGGAGAAGCAGAAGAAGAAGAAGAAGAAGAAGAAGAAGAAGAAGAAGAAGAAGAAGAAGAAGAAGAAGAAGAAGAAGAAGAAGAAGAAGAAGAAACAGAAGAAGGAGAAGGAGCAGAAGGAGAAGCAGAAGCAGAAGGAGAAGCACAAAGAGAAGCAAAAGAAGCAGTAGCAGGAGAAGCAGAAGCAGAAGAAACAGAAGAATCCGAAGAATCAGAAGGAGAACCTGAAGCAGAAGGAGAAGCAGAAGCAGCAGAAGCTGGAAAAGCAGAAGCAGAAGAAACCGAACAAGCAGAAGAAGCAGAAGCAGAACGAGAAGCAGAAGAAGAAGGAGAAAGAGAAGGATTAGGAGTAGGAGGAGCAGAAGGAGAATCAGAAGCAGAAAGAAAAGCAGAAGGAGAAGCAGAAAGAGAAACAGAAGAAGCAGAAGTAGGGAAGCAGAAGCAGAAGCAGAATGACAAGCACAAGAAGGTGAAATTGAAGGAGAAGGAGAATGAGACGGAGAAGCAGAAGGAGAAGTAGGAGAAGCAGAAGAAGAAGAAGCAGGAGAAGCAGAAGCAGAAGAAACAGAAGAAGGAGAAGAGCAGAAGCAGAAGCAGACGGAGAAGCAGAAGCAAAAGGAGAAGCAGAACAAGCAGAAGCTGAAGCAGAAGAAGAAGAAACAGAAAAAGCAGAAGAAGCAGAAGAAGAAGCAGCAGGAAAGCAGAAGAAGAAGAAGAAGAAGGAGAAGGAGAAAGAGAAGGATTAGGAGTAGGAGAAACAGAAGGATAAGCAGAAGCAGAAAGAGAAGGAGAATGAGAAGGAGAAACAGGAGAAGCAGAAGAAGCAGAAGCAGGAGAAGCAGAAGCAGAATGAAAAGCAGAAGAGGGAGAAATTGAAACAGAAGAAGATGCAGAAGGAAAAGCAGAAGCAGTAGTAGAAGCAGAAAAAGGAGAAGCAGAAGGAGAAGCATAAAGAGAAACAGAAGGAGAAGCAGGAGAAGCAGAAGCAGGAGAAGCAGAATCAGAAGAAATAGAAGAAGGAGAAGAAGCAGAAGCAGAAAGAGAAGCAGAAACAGAAAGAGAAGCAGAAATAGAAGTAGAAGAAGCTCGAAGAAGCAAAAGCAGAATCCTAAAGCAGAAGGAGAAGCAGGAGAAGCAGAGAGCAGAATCTGGAG
>NW_012325247.1:0-1384 GCF_000151885.1 Dipodomys ordii
CAGATAGAGAAGCAGATGATGAAGTAGAAGAAGGATAAGCAGCAGGAGAAGCAGAAAGAGCAGCAGTAGGAGAAGCAGGAGATGCAGAAGCAAGAGAAGCAGAAGCAGAAGAAACAGGAGAAGGACAAGAAGCAGAAGCAGAAGGAGAAGCAGAAACAGAAGGAGAAGCAGATAGAGAAGGAGGGGAAGCAGAAGAAGCAACAGCAGGAGAAGCAGAAGCATAAGAATCCGTAGAAGCAGAAGCAGAACCTGAAGCAGAAGGAGAAGCAGAAGAAGCAGAATCTGGAGAAGCAGAAGCAGAAAGAGAATCAAAAGCAGAAGGAGAAGCAGAAGAAACAGAAGAAGCAGAAGCAGGAGCAGTTGCAGCAGAAGTAGAAGGAAAAGCAGAAGAACGAGAAGGAGAAGGAAAAACAGAAACAGAAGCAGAAGGAGAAGAAGAAGGAGAAGTAGAAGAAGCAGAAGGAGAAGCAGAAGAAGCAGAAGCAGAAGAAGCAGCAGAAGGAGAAGAAGAAGCAGAAGAAGATGCAGAAGGAGAAGCAGAAGAAGCAGACGCAGAAGGAGAAGTAGAAGTAGGAGAAGGAAGAGCAGCAGAAGCAATAGGAGAAGCAGAAGTAGAATGAGAAGCAGAAAGAGAAGCAGTAGAAGCAGAAGAAGCAATAAAACAGAAGCAGAAGAAAGAGAAGAAGAAGAAGAAGAAGAAGAAGAAGAAGAAGAAGAAGAAGAAGAAGAAGAAGAAGAAGAAGAAGAAGAAGAAGAAAAAGAAGAAGAAGAAGAAGAAGAAGAAGAAGAAGAAGAAGACGAAAGAGAAGCAGAAACAGAAGGAGAAGCAGAAATAGAAGCAGAAGAAGCCGAAGAAGCAGAAGCAGAACCTGAAGCAGAAGAAGCAGAATCTGGAGAAGAAGGAGAACCAGAAGGAGAAGCAGAAACAGAAAGAGGAGCAAAAGCAGTAGGAGAAGCACAAAGAGAAGCAGAAGAAACAGAAGAAGCAGATGCAGTAGCCCAAGAAGCAGAAGATGCAGAAGCAGAAGGAGAAGCACAAGGAAATGCAGAAGAACGAGAAGGAGAAGGAGATACAGAAGGAGAAGCAGAAAGAGAAGCAGAAAAAGGAGCATGAAACGGAAAAGCAGCCGGAGAAGCAGAAAGAGCAGCAGAAGGAGAAGCAGGAGATGCAGAAACAGGAGAAGCAGAAGTAGAAGAATCAGGAGAAGGACAAGAAGCAGAATGAGAAGCAGAAACAGAAATAGAAGCAGAACGAGAAGGAGGGGAAGCAGAAGAAGTAGAAGCAGGAGAAGCAGAAGCATAAGAATCCGAAGAAGCAGAAGCAGAACTTGAAGCAGAAGGAGAATAAGGCGAAGCAGAAGAAGCAGAATCTGGAGGAGCAGAA
>NW_012325248.1:0-1384 GCF_000151885.1 Dipodomys ordii
GTACAGCCAAACCGGATGTAGTAATCAGAATAACATCAAGAGTGGGAACTAAGCCTACGCACGCTACAGCCATAACTCTCATAGTTCGTCGTGCGCCGCTGCCACTATCACAAGGATGCGATATTAGGCCTTTACGTCCGCTCAAATTTAAGAGAGTCGAATCGAGACATCTTTTTACACCGCGTCCTCTTTCTCGATATATCAACACCAAGATATACATGGCTTAATTCGCTTTCCCAGTGAGTGCAGACATCATCCTCACAAGATTACCGTCATATTTACAATCAGAACGACGTACATAGGGGGAATTCGGTGATGAGATGTATTGTTGGCAGATCTCCACTCCCTCCGCCTCCCCCGCCTTCGGGCTTCCCTGGAGTCCTGCTCCTGATTATCTCTTTAATATCTCTTTATCTTCCAGCCCCTGCTTCCTGACCGGATGGTGATATCTGAAGCACTCAGCGGCAACCAGACAGCCAGAGGGGAACGCGAGCCATCCATGCAGGTGGCGTAACCGTCCATCCTCACCCCCCCTCGCAGGCGATTACTCGACCACGACCACGACCTCCGACCCCCCCCCGCACCAAAATCCACAACCCTACCCTCGGAACAAAATAAAACAAATTTGCTTGAATCTCACGCTGCCTTTTGTTTGTAATTGACGCAATAGGCGAAGGGGAGGGATCTCATTTCTGGTGCCTGACGGGGGGGGAGGGGGGAGGGGGCGGGGGAATTGGAGAGGAGAGAAGAGGGGGCAGAGGGCATCTCAGTGTATCTGTGTGTGTGCGTGCGTGCATCTTTGAGGAAACTCAAAGATCGGACGCGACAGAGCATGTATGTAGTCCAGCCGGACCAATTCACCACGTCTCTGTCTCTTGTCTCTCTGTTTCTGTTTCTCTATTTCTCTCTCTGTGTCTCTCTTTGTCTCTGTCTGTCTGTCTGTCTGTCTGTCTGTCTGTCTGTCTGTCTGTCTCTCTCTCTCTCGTTTGAATTCTCTCTCCCGCCCGCCCGCCCGCCCGCACTCCCTCCCTCCTTTTCCTCTCGACTTGCCAGTCAATCCTGGGGCTTGAGCTACTGTACTGGCGCTCCAACACACAACGGTCCCACTCCGAGCCTGCCTGCCTGCCTGCCTGCCTATGCATGGGCCCCATACTCCAACGAGGCACATCATCATCCCCACCCCACCCCTTCTCTTAAAAGAAGGCAGTCTCTCTCGGGGCCAGCCAGCCTGGGCCGGTTTTCTCAGTCAGTCAGTGCGTGGTTTGTTTGTTCTTTTTTTTCCCCCATGCATTTCATGAGAGAAAACTGCAATTCACAAAACCACCACTAGATGGCGCGCGTTCGCCGTCGACAAGGTGGATGGGGCGGCGGGAGGGGCAAAACA
>NW_012325249.1:0-1384 GCF_000151885.1 Dipodomys ordii
GCAGGAGAAGCCGGAAGCAGAATGAAAAGCACAAGAAGAAAATTGAAGGAGAAGGAGAATTTGAATGAGACGGAGAAGCAGAAGGAGAAGTAGGAGTAGAAGAAGAAGAAGAAGAAGAAGCAGGAGAAGCAGAAACAGATGAAACAGAAGGAGAAGAGCAGAAGCAGAAGGAGAAGCAGAAGAAGCAGAAGCTGAAGCAGAAGAAGAAGAAACAGAAATAGCAGAAGAAGCAGAAAAAGAAGCAGCAGGAGAAGCAGAAGAAGAAGAAGGAGAAGGCGAAAGAGAAGGATTAGGAGTAGGAGAAACAGAAGGATAAGCAGAAGCAGAAAGAGAAGGAGAAGGAGAAGCAGAAGAAGCAGAAGCAGGAGAAGCAGAAGCAGAATGAAAAGCAGATGAAGGAGAAATTGAAACAGAAGAAGATGCAGAAGGAGAAGCAGAAGCAGAAGCAGAAGTAGAAGCAGAAGAAGGAGAAGCTGAAGGAGAAGCATAAAGAGAAACACAAGGAGAAGCAGGAGAACAGAAGCAGGAGAAGCAGAATCAAAAGAAATAGAAGAAGGATAAAAAGCAGAAGCAGAAAGAGAAGCAGAAACAGAAGGAGAAGCAGAAATAGAAGCTTAAGAAGCAGAAGCAGAACCTGAAGCAGAAGGAGAAGCAGAAGAAGCAGAATCTGGAGAAAAAGGAGAACCAGAAGGAGAAGCAGAAGCAGAAAGAGAAGCAAAAGCAGAAGGAGAAGCAGAAAGAGAAGCAGCAGGAATAGCAGAATAACGAGAAGGAGAAACAGAAGGAGAAGAAGAATGAGAAGCAGAAGGAGAAGCAGGAAAAACAGAAGAAGCAGAAACAGACGGAGAAGCAGAAGAAGGAGAAGCAGAAGTAGAAGAAGAAGCAGAAGGAAAAGCACAAGCAGAAGGAGATGCAGAAGGAGTAGCAGGAGAAGCAGAAGAAGAAGCAGAAGGAAAAGCACAAGCAGAAGGAGATGCAGAAGGAGTAGCAGGAGGAGAAGCAGAAGGAGAAGAAGCAGAATCAGAAGAAGCAGAAGGAGAAGTAGAAAGAGAAGCCGAAGAAGAGGAGCAGAACGAGAAGCAGGAGAAGCAGAAGAAGCAGAGCGTGAGAAGCAGAAGCAAAAGAAACAAAAGAAACAGAAAAAGCAGAAGAAGCAGAAGAAGAAGCAGCAGGAGAAGCAGAAGAAGAAGAAGGAGAAGGAGAAAGAGAAGGATTAGGAGTAGGAGAAACAGAAGGATAAGCAGAAGCAGAAAGAGAAGGAGAATGAGAAGGAGAAGCAGGAGAAGCAGAAGCAGGAGAAGCAGAATCAAAAGAAATAGAAGAAGGATAAGAAGCAGAAGCAGAAAGAGAAGCAGAAACAGAAGGAGAAGCAGAAATAGAAGCA
>NW_012325251.1:0-1384 GCF_000151885.1 Dipodomys ordii
TCATCCCCCGATGTATCCCGCTGTGTCCTCTCTGTGTCCCCCGCTGTGACCCGCTCTGTCCCGCTGTGTCCCCCGCTGCATCCATGCTGTGTCCTGCTGGGTACCTTTGGGTCCTCGCTGTGTTCCCCGCTGTGTCCCACTGTGTCTCCCGCTGTGTCCCCCGCTGTGTCCCACTGTGTGCCCCGCTGTGTCCCGCTGTGTCCCCGCAGGGTCACCGCTGTTTCCCGCTGTGTCCCGCTGTGTTCGGTGGTGTCCCGCTATGTCCCCCGCTGTGTCCCCCGCTGAGTCCCCGCTGTGTCCCCGCTGTGTCCCGCTGTGTCTTCGCTGTGTCCCCCGCTGTCTCCCGTTCTGTCCCCTGCTGTGTCGCATGCTTTGTCCCCGCTGTGTCCCACTGTGTCCAGCTGTGTCCCGCTATATCCCACTGTGTCCCCCACTGTGTCCAGATGTGTCCTCTGCTGTGTCCCCCGCTGTATCCCGCTGTGTCCCCCTCTGTGTCCCGCTGTGTCCCCTGCTGTGTCCCTCTGTGTCCACTGCTGTGACCACGCTGTGTCTTGCTTTGTCCCGCTGTATCCCCCGCTGTGTCCTGCTGTGTCCCCCGCTGTGTTCCGCTGTGTCCTCGCTGTGTCCACCTCTGTGACCGCTGTGTCCTGCTGTGTCCCGCTGTGTCCCCGCTGTGTCCCGCTGTGTCCCCGCTGTGTCCCACTGTGTCCCCGCTGTGTCCCCGCTGTGTCCCGCTCTGTCCCCCGCTCTGTCCCCCTGTGTCCCGCTGTGTCCCCAGCTATGTCCCGTGCTGTGTCACGCTGTGTTCCCCGTTGTGTCACGCTCTGTCCCCTGCTGTGTCCCACGCTGTGTCCCGCTGTGTCCCCCGCTGTGTCCCCTGCTGAGTCCCCTCTGTTTCCCCGCTGTGTCCTGCTGTGTCCTCGCTGTGTCCTCCGCTGTCTCCCGCTTTGACCCCAGCTGAGTCCCACTGTGTCCCGCTGTGTCCTTGCTGTGTCCCCCGCTGTGTCCCGCTTTGTCCCCGCTGTGTCCATTGCTGTATCCCGCTGTGTCCCTCGCTGTGTCGCACTGTGTCCCCGCAGTGTCCCCGCTGTGTCTTGCTGTGTCCCGCTCTGTCCCCCGCTCTGTCCCCCTGTGTCCCGCTGTGTCCAGGTGTGTACCCCGCTGTGTCACGCTGTGTCCCCACCTATGTCCCGCGCTGTGTCCCGCTGTGTCCCCCGTTGTGTCACGCTGTGTCCCCTGCTGTGTCCCGTGCTGTGTCCCGCTGTGTCCCCCGCTGTGTCCCCTGCTGAGTCCCTTCTGTTTCCCCGCTGTGTCCCGCTGTGTCCCGCTGTGACCAATGCAGTGTCCCTGCTGTGACCCCGCTGTGTCTTGCTGTGTCCCGCTG
>NW_012325252.1:0-1384 GCF_000151885.1 Dipodomys ordii
TCATAATTGTTTGTTTAATGAGTGGGCTGCAGCTTTTAGGTCACTGTTACTAAATTAAAATACTCTGTTAACATGAGAAAGTGCTCTTGTATTTGCTTTCCATTTGACTTCTTCCCTTCCCTTTCCTGCTGCGTCTGAAGGTAATTGCTACTTTTTAAATATCCGCATGGATGGAGGGTATCAGTCGATGGCACTAGGTGAGCCGATCTTCAGCATAAGTAAGGTAATGTTGGCACCAGTGTGATATAGTAATGACACAGCGTAGGACACAGCAGTACACAGGAGGACACAGCGGGACACAGCGGTGACACAGCGGGATCACAGCGGTGGACACAGAGGACACTGAGGGGGACACAGCGGGACACAGTGGGGGACACAGCGGGACACAGCGGGGGTCACAGCGGGAAACATCGGGGGACACAGAGGGGGACAGCAGGGACACAGCAGGACACAGCGGGACACAGCGGGTGACACAACGGGGACAAAGCAGGGACACAGCGGGACATAGCGGGAACAGTTCAGGGACACAGCGAGACAGAGCGGTGACACAGCGGGACACAGCGGTGACACAGCGGGGACACAGCGGGACACAGCGGGACACAGCGGGACACCGCGGGGACACAGCGGGGACACAGCGGGCCACACACGGAGGACACAGCGGGACACAGCGGGACATAGAGGGGACACAGCGGGGGACACAGAGGGGGACAGTGGGGACACACCTGGGCACATGAGGACACAGCAGGGACACAGAGGGGACAAAGTGGGGCACAGCAGGGACACAGCAGTGACAAAGCGGGACACAGGGGGGACACAGCGGGACTCAACAGGGCCACAGCGGGACTCAACAGGGCCACAGCGGGGGAAAAAGGGGGACACAGCGGGAAACACAGCGGGACACAGCGGGACACAGGGGGACACATTTGGACGCATCAGGGATACAGCAGACACACAGTGGGGACACAGCGGGACATAGCAGGGAACACAGCAGGGACAAAATGGGGACACAGCGGTTTCACAGCCTGGGACACAGCGGGGACACAGTGGGACACAGCGGGACACAACGGGGGACAGAGCAGGGAACACATCGGGACACAGCCGGGGACAAGCAAGGACACAGCGGGACACAGCGGGGACAAAGCGGGGACACAGCGGGGACACAGCAGGGACACAGCGAGACAGAGCGGAGACACAGCGGGACAGAGTGGGGACACAGCGGGTACACAGCGGGACACAGCGGGACACAGTGGGTGACACAACGGGGACACAGCAGGGACACAGTGGGACACAGCGGGAACACAGCAGGGACACAGCGAGACAGAGCGGAGACACAGCGGGACACTGCGGGGACACAGCGGGGACACAGCGATACACAGCGGGAGAC